>NW_009200868.1:0-37326 GCF_000690835.1 Fulmarus glacialis | reverse complement strand
AGATGGGGAGGGGGATGGAAGAGAGGAGGAATATTTAATTTTTCACATTTATATACCAGATTGTCAACTGATACAAAATAATGAAGTACCATTGATTTAACTGTTGACTTAAAGCAGCATTATAGCATGCACAGTTCCCTGTGGCCTAATCTCAAACAATTTAAACTGCAGCCTCCTACCTTCATCTTAAGAGGCCAGACTAATTAAGCAGATTTGGCAAACTTTGGGTTGGGGAGGGCTCTGAACATTGCAAGTCTCCAAGTGCTGCTGGAGGGCATTGCCAGAGGATGAGTTAGCGAGTATCCAAGGGCTCCTCGGCGGTCTGGGCAGAGTGTGACATCAGTCCCACGGGCTGGGTGATGTGGCTCTGCTCAGTCCCCAACTTGACAAGTTGCTGGGGTTCAGTGCAGCAAGGTCCTCCATAACTGATCTCATAGGCTGATTTTTACTCCTGGCTAAACAAGCACTGTGTGTTTCTCTAGGCTTTTTTTTTCCCCTTTGGCAGAATTTGTGCAGACACATCTGTGGTTGGAGTTTGGCTGTCACTTTGCAGCACCTTCTGCATGTGGGTCCTGGAGGAATCAGACTTCTCCAGGCACAGATTGTGCTAAAAGTTACTACATTTATTTTCTGCCAGGTTGTAAACAAGGGCATTAGCCTAGCAACAAGCTGAAGGCTGTCTGCCTTATGTTACTGAGGTCCTCTCCTGCTTCAGGACACTGCCCCAGCTCTTCAACCTTTGTTCACTGAGCATGAAGCTCCCTCAGGTGCTGCTCTGGCTACGTTTCTCTCAATGTTTGTACAAAGCAGAGCTCTGACCTCCTTTGGGCTCTGACCTCAGGTGTGTCTGGCTGCTGGATCTGTGTTGCTAGCTGGTAGACCCATGGAGCCCCCCTAGGAAGATCAGCCAAGTGCTGCAGGCTCGATCTGAGGAGCCAGATGTTTCCTGTCACATAAGCTGGCACTGTGCTGTCTCGCAAATCTAGAGATTCTTGAGACTTGTGACTGTCTTTCCAGTTTATCCATCCAAATACAGCAGACCCCAGGAGGTGACATGGGGCATATCACGGGTGAGATGGAGATGCATCTTCCTGTGAAACACTAAATTCTCTCCTGTTTCAGAGTAAAAGATTTTCTGCTGTGAAAAGCAGTCAACGACCAAATATTTTAGTGTACATGCGTACATACAAGCGGTGCCTGCTTTTTTACCTTGGTAGGGCAAAAGTTAGACAACTCTTCACACAATACCATGAGTTTTAAAAACTGTGTGACTAGAGCAGTCTAGGTTTTCCTATGTAAAGTAAGACTGTTACTGCCTTTGCAGATAGACCATGTTGTGTTAGGCTTTCTCCTGCTCCATCTTGACACAGTACTGACCTGTTTCCTTGGCAGACCACCAGTTCTCGTATATCTTCTGCATCTGTCTTTCATCCCTCAAGGGAGAAGGTGGGATGTGTCCGTGCAGAATACACCCTGGAGAGCATGAGGCTGGACAGGCCTGGAGGAGCAGAGCAGGGATGAGGCTGGCAGGAGCTGTGCAGTGGGGCAGAGTTGGGAAGGGGCTGGGGGAAGAAGTGGGCACTCCTTGGTGCTGTTGGCTTGCCACAGTGGATGGAAACAGCACCTTTTCCTAGAGGGTCTTTGGGATGATTGGTGACAAAAGATGGTGCATCTCCTGACAGTTGAATGGCTCACTGCTTTCTGTTCCTCTTGGCAGGAGCTTTGCGTCTGCCTGCCACCTTCTCAGGAGCATCCTCACCTCATTTAAGCTCCCAAGCAATTAATCTTCATTCTTGCACTGAGATGCTCTGGTTTCTTGAAAAACCTCTTGAAATTCAAGACTCTCTGTATGTAGATGGATTTTTTTTTTTCTTGAGATCTTGCAACGTACCTACTTTAACAGCCATTCTGCTCCACTCCAGCAGGTTGCTTCAGAGTCCACACCACTGGCTGCACTCTTGCTCCCAGCACTGACCCTTTCTGGTAGCAAGGGCAGGCCTTGACTGTAAATTTGTCTGACATGTAGTCTACCTTGATACCAAGTCCCTTAGACCAAAATCCCTTGCCTGTGCTAGTTAGGAAAAAGGGACTGGAGTCTGCTCCCATGTGGATATGAGCTGCTGTGAGAAGCTTGTGTGTTCATTGATGGTAACTACAGATAGGGGGAGAAGAGGATGCTGGACACGCCTTTTGACCACCTGTGGTCAGAGCTGGGGAGTCTAATTTCTGTTGGTGGGATATCAGTGAGGACATTACCTGGGGTGAAAAAGAGATGAGGATTTGTCTTGCAATTCCAGGACAAAGAATCAATTTGAATTGGCAGGTTATCTCCCATTTCACTTAGAGGTTTCTGTTTAGGAACTTCTACATAAAAAGGTATTCGGTCTTTTTCACGACATCTGTGTCAAAAGCATGTTCTTTATGCTTTGACCTTCTGGAATGAAAAATAGGAGGTGTGTCTGTTTAAAAGCAAAAATTAAACTGCTTGAGTCAAACTTTCTTCTCCTTTCAGCAACACTTCTGTGGGAACCACTTTTTATTCTTGAGCTGTATAGTTTCCCAGCCGGTACCTGTTGTTTAGGTATTTTCCCATCCCTTCTCCAAAACCTGAGGAGGGTGCTGCAACTCTTTACTTTGACCTGCTCAACACAAGCCAGGGAATCCCACACTGATGTCAGCTGTCCTGCCTGAGCTAGAGCTAAGTGCAAGTTAAAGGCTCTGACAGAAAATTATTCCCATTAATAGAATTATGTTGTATGAGCCTGAGGAGGTATGTGAAGGGGACCCCGAGGCAGCCCAGGTCTCGAGCCAATACTCATGGCATGGCAGAAGAGCTGACTGACTCCAGAGCACTGTGACCCAGCTGCAGTGCCATAGCCATCTCATGAAGCAATTTAGATGATTCTACGTGGACTGTAAGCAAAGGGACACCTCTTGCACCTTACCCTCTTTCTGTGCTTGTCATGGTCTGGCCAAACACAAAACTTCCCTTCTTCCTTGTATGCCTGAGTTTTGTGATGGTTTACTTAGCAAATGGGTAACTTCATTAATGGATGTCCCTCCACATTATCTGCGCTGGTGAGAGCTTCAGTCATAGCTGGCTCCTAGTAAGGCAGATACGAAGACACAGTGGCTGTCCCAGCTCCAACAAAGCAATTCACATCTGGTATGTGATTACTTACCCCAATTGTGAGGACTGGATTTGGGGTTTTCTGCTTGCTGGGTGACTCTTGCCACTTGCTGTCCAAATGTTGCTTCCTGGCTTGAGCTCTTCACCACTCGGTAACTGACCTTTTGTCACCATGAAGCAGCTCTGCTCCCTGCCCTGAAACACTTACTCCACATGTGACTGGTTCAATGGTGGTTGGTGAGTCGACCAGCTCAGGAGATAGTCTGTGCTCAGAACTGGATAGAAGAAAGGTCAGGTCTGACAGAGTTATGGAGTGGGGAAGGCTGGAAGAACTGGGTAGCAAATTGAAGGCCAAGTTGCATAGCAGAGATAGAAGAGGAACTGGTGGAGAGATTTGGGTGAGATCTGAAAGGGTTTCATATGGGCTGGGAAGAAGGCCTCTCCAGTGGCTGTGTTTGTGTACAAATGGGAGAGGGCTTGTGGAGCATAATGACTTCTCATGAGCCTTGCTTCTTGCTGGATAGACCCAGAGAGATGGTCAGTAGCACTGAGGAGGAAGAGGTCTTTGGCCTGGGCACTCCACAAGGTGAAGGAGGAAGCTGAGAGGACTCCTGAGCTGGAGACCAGTGTTTTCAGCAAGGGCAGGAGAAGCATTTGTGAGGGAGCATAAAGGAGTGAGTTTAGCTGTTGTGTTAAGTTGACTTGGGGACATTCAGTAGTGGCAGGCTCCCAAGCTTGTCTGCTCCAGTTTGAAACCATGAGTGCTCGCTGGCTGCAGCTCTAGAACCAGCCTGTAAATGAAATAACTAGAGTCAAATCCTTAGCTTGGTTTCCAAAGACTGACTCATTACACTTGTCCTTCCCGATCTCTTCCCCCCTGCCTTCCCACATTCCTTGGGAAACTGGAGCCAGAGCCCTGTTAGCTCAAATTGAACATAATTTTAGTTTGCTAATCCTTAGGGCAGTTCCTACATTAAGAGATCTTTACTGGACCTCAGGAGGATTACTCATCCAATGGGACAAAGTATAGACTTATTAGTATGGTGTCTTAAAACCACTCTACCTCCAGTCCATGAAACTGGTAAAGGTGCTGTGTCCTCACATTAGGAGCTGCTGCTGGCATCGCTCCTTTGGTCAGGGATCGCATCTGTCAACAGAGCTACACTGTCCAGAAGTCTGCAGCACAAACATCGCCTAACGTTTTTGGAACTAGCCCGCCTTTTAGCACTATTTCAGTGTCTCTTGTGGATAGGGATTTTCAGACAAACAATCAACCAGCAGCCATATTACAAACCGCTGCTTTAGCAAGAGGGCTTGATGCAGTTGCATATTCCATGGTCTGCAGTCATATGGGGTGTGGTTTGACCATGGCTGGTTGAAACTAGTTTCAAACATGGACAGAAATGGGAGCAATGAAGGTGGTTCCAGAAATTACAGCAGAAGGAATGTGGAGGAAACAAGCACTGTACAGTAGATCTGAATGCTAATAAATGTGAGGAAATAAAATCATTCCTTTAAAAAACAAACAAAAAAAAAGCCGAAAAAACACAAAAACCTGAAAGTCATTGCCCAAGGGAATCAGCTTGTGGTGCCAGAACCACATGTGGACTGTGAGCTATTCAAGTCATGATTTTGTTTCATGACCAGCATTGGGTTGGCTCAGAGCCTCAGATCTGAATGACTCCAAATAGAGGGTGGTTAAGGTTGATGGCAGGGGGTCACTGAGAGCAGGCTGTGTGACAAATCCAGCCCTGTCCCCCAGTGGTGCTTCAGAGTAACTGGCCGTCACCTGCCTGTAAAGTTTTCCTGGGCTCTGTTCAGCTCTCCAGATCTGCAGTATGTGACTTGTGGTTCTTGGCCATGTAAGGCTTTTAGTATACAGCTGGTTAGGGTTAGGAAGGCTGGCCATCTCTGCTTTACAGTGTCTTCCAGGAGTCATCTTTATTGCCAGTCCTAGACAGTTCAGAAAACAAACAAGCCAAAAACCCCAACCATGAGAGAAAACCACTAACATCTGAGAAGACCTGTGATGATATTGGGAGCATTGCTGTAGAGATGCATAAGCAACAGATGCCGTATGAAGCTAAAGATGGACTTAATTTGAGTCTTGGTCACACCTCAATGAAAGCCCCAAATTTCAGCCCTCAGGTGCAAAGGCATGTATCGAGGTTCAAGACACATGTGCGTAAACCAGTACACTTTAAAGTGTGCTGTGTTTAAAATCTGCTGGGTGTTGTCCTGCCTCAGCTCACTGCAGACACGTCCTGGTTTCTCCTCCAAATAAAGATGCAGAAAACACCAATGGGCAATGAGCAGCTGAAGAGGACATCTTGAAGCTGATTGCTAATTGCTTGGGTAGTAGATGAAATGACTTGCAACAGAAGGCAAAAGAGAACCTTTGCCTCCCTTAAAAAGTCTGAAGTTAAAATTCAGTTGTCTAATCTTCTACAGCCAAAGAACCCAGTTTTAAACATTGAGATTTACAGTAAATGAAAAAAGCTGTTTTGTATTGACGTTAACTCATACGTAATTGAGTTTTTATGGGGTCACAACTGTCTGAATGTTTGTAGTTTTCCTGGAACAATTCTTTATTTGCCTAAATGAAGTGTAGAGAAGGCTGAGTGACCAGCTCTGCCTGGGTGTGCTTCTGGTTTAATTATAGCTCTCTTTGTGGGGATATTTTTTGCTTTGTCCCATGCTAAGAACTGCCTCTTTTCCTAACAATCACTGCCATTACTGACCAGGCCCTGGGTATTTCAAGGAGCTCTGCTGCTCGTGGCCGCTCTTGTGTGAACATGCGTTCCACCCTTGCTTGAGATCACAAGCACAACAACTACTTTGTGTCGTTGAGACCGTGAATATCAGGTGCTGCCTGGTGGCTGCACACCTATGCATCCTTGATCCCTGATCGTTGTGGGGTGCCGTACTGCTCCTTGACCCCTTTCCGCTCTCTTCCTAGGTTTGGATGGCTTAAAAAATGGCTAACAAGGCTGGTTTGTCTTTCCCGTTTTTGACACTGGCTACTTGGTATTTTTGGTTCTTGTGGTGCACCTCTTCATCTTTGGAGAAGGAATTTGTCTCCTGCCTGACTTTGAAGACAGCTCTGAGTAGGTTTGGTGTCTCAGCTGAAGCCATTAATTGTGCTAGCAGCAATTTCCCCATATGTTTGGCAGCTCTGTCTTCACTTGGCAGCCCAGGGTAAACAACCCCGTCTCCAAACCACACCATCCCTAAGCTCACTATGAATCTTGCTTCAGATGACAGGGCACCTCTGCATAAGTAGAGCATCTGACTTCTGTTGTCCCTAGGAAGCTAGAATCTCAGTTGTCTTTTAACCAAGAGGCTGTTTTCTATTCTTTCTGTAATCCTTTCTTCTGTTGCTAACATCTGGATGAAATTCAAATGGGATTGTGAACTTGCTGGATTGTAGTCTGTGCACAACTCCTACTGGAACCCCCTAGACTGCATTTTGTTCTCCCACTTCCATAAATCTTCAATATCTGTGAAGGAAGGAAGTGCGCAGAAGTGCCTCTGAGTGTAGTGAGAAGTAAGAGAATACTTGTAAGATTTTTCCCTTGTATTCCATGTCACTTCTTTACTTTCCTCCATTATCCATATCTACTTTGAGATTCTTGCAATCGTGAAATTTTTGCCTGTGTTTTTACATTTGCCGTCTGTATCAATGTACCTCTCAATCTGAGAAGATGTGGAAATTTTTCAATTAGCTTTCCCTAACTTGCAGAGTCCTAAAAGATCACATTTTAGGTAGCAATAAGAAGCTTGGGAAGCACTGTAGGTTTGACATGATTAGCTGTTTTTATAGGTGTAATGTAGGACACCTTCTTTCTAAAGGGGCTGGGAAAAAATGCCTTTTTTCCCTTTGCTTCCTACCAAGCATTTATTATGTGTTCCTGAAACTAGACAGCAAGTACTTGAGCAGTGAGATTCTTCCTGTCCTAGCTCGGTGCCACATTTGTGACCTGTGTTGAAGGTACAGTCTGCTTTGATGGGAACGGTTGTCAATCGCATCTTCTCCCCTGCTCTGTGGTAGGCACTAACTGAGTAGCCAGGTGCAGGCGTAGGACTTGCTTTCTCCCAGTTTCTTACTGCGGAAACGTGGTGAAGGAAGTGACTTACCTGAGGGCACCTGAGGGAGCTGCTGGGTGGGGTCAGGAGTTGTACTCAGCTCTTCTGCATCCCTCTTCAGCACCCTCACCCGGGACCATTCTTCTTAGTTATCTGAAACTCAAGTAAATATTACACACAAAGCTACTCTTCAGAGCTATAAAACCTGTTGTCCAAATTGACTTAGAACAGGTTGAAACCAGAAAAAGCCTGTATTTTTTACTTGCACAGAGAGGGCTGAGGTTTTCTGAGCTGGACAGATGTGACGAAGATAGTCCTGGGTGTTTCAAGTACATGCTAGAAAAGTGGAAATACAGGAAGAAATTTTTTTCACAGGGCAGATATTTTTTTCAGCTTTCCATCAGAAATCCATAATTTCTTCATAATTAATTTGTATTAAAAATCAAAGTTCATACCATGGCTTAGATTAGGTGGGGTCCAACAAAGTGGATGAGGTCCATGCAAGAGAAGCCCAAGCGCACACAGCAACTGGGAGTGTTTCTGTGCCTACTGGCTGGTTTTGTGCCCTTGATTCAAAGTTAGACTGTAGTCTTGGAGGAATTAAATGTACATCCCTTTCTTTTGAGTGGAAACCACTGTAAATGAAGAGTGTTTCTGTTAGTGCCTGTTAGCTATGAAGTGTCACCACTGTAAAATAGACCATCTTCAAAAGTCTGGGAAGAGTAGGGCTCAGCCAAATGTTCATATAGTAAATGAGCACTGAAATTTTCCTCCAGCAAACTTGGCTCTGAGGCATGTGTTTTTTTTTTAAAGAGAAAGAAGGGGACAAAGAAACCCCCTCGAGTTGGGGGAGGGTTGTAAAAGGAGAAAAAACATAGGAGGAGACACGATGGCAGTGTAGCTCTATGGTGTGGTAGTAGAACTAGTGGTTGAATTGGTCTGCTGTGTTCCTGTAGTCTTGCTACCCTGGTGGTAGTGGCAAGTAGGGCAGGTATCCTCAGGATTGGACTCAGATGGGTACCGAAACACAGTGGAGCTAAGGTAGCTTTGCTGCAAAAAGGAACAGTCAGGAGGCAGGTGAAGGGCAAGACTGTGAATACTAAAGCAAGGCATGTGTAAATTGTCGTTCTTATTGCCACAGTATAAGCAAGTTCAGAAGGAGATCGTACAAGAGGAGTTTGTGAGCATTGGTCATGACTGGGCAGCTTGATACGGATACGGTCTGGACACTGAATAGCAGAATCTGGGAAGTTATGGCTAGGAAAGGGTGGGCTGTATCCACCCTGCTCCATGCCTGGGCGCTTATAACTGCGTGCTGCGTTGAAGATGAGATGTGGGGCAAGATGGGCTACTGTGTCAGGCTGACTCTTGTGTTCCTTTTGCATTTCCTGGCCCACAGTTGGTCCTCCTTTGCAGGATTTCCATGTTCCTAGCATAGCGGGAGCTTTCAGGGTGGCCTATTGTGTAGCTGGTGAATTCATAATATCCACTGGGTAAACATCTCCTACAGCATCTTGTCAAATGAGGCTGCAGTAAGCAACTGCAGAATATCCACTGCCACTTGTGGCCTGGGGAGGGAGGATTCTGCCCTTGCTCCTTGTCCTGCAGAGTGTCCACACACGGGACACTTCAGCAAGTCTTACGCTAAGGTTTATTTTGCTTTTGTCTGGCTATAAAGGTGTGGGCAATCAAGCATGCAAGTTCAGATGCCAGCTCTGTCACTCTTGCCTGTTTACCCTGTGGGTTCATTAATCTTTCTTGTCAGGAAAATCTCTGTGTCTGCCTGATGCCCTGAATAGTTGCATTTGGCTGTTTCAAAGGTGATCCTCCTGCCTGCTGGATGTGCTTTGGTTTAGGAGGATAAATGCTTTCTTTTTTTTCCCTCCCCCTCCTTCTGCATGCTGCATTTGACTGTCAGCATTCCTTTGCCTTTATCTGTGCACTATTTAGGATGTCCATATAAAGTTGCTAAATGGAATTTTTATTGGCCAGCTTGGCTTAATAATCAAACAGTTTCCAGGCTGGTTCTGTCTAGTGCTGTGTGGATCCATTCTGAGAAAGAGGACTTGCAGTTGTTTTTTTTCTTTCCACTGACTTTTGTTAGGGATATTGCTTAGTATAAAGTTAGGGTTTAATTAATTGCTGGAAAGGCAAGCAGACTGGCTAGATTAAGTAAGGCCTGAGTCATATTGGTCTGCAACATCGGCATCCTAATTGGAAATTAGTGTATCGTATCGGTGTATCGTGCAGAAAACCACAAAATGCGTAGTGCAAGTGGCCCTTGAAACGTAACACTGTTACAAAAAAAGGCAAGCAGGATATTGTGGTTGTGTAGCAAATAATCTCTGAACAAAATGTAACTTTGAGCTTGAAATAATGATAATCTTCTATAATCAGAAGTTGCCTAGAATTCCTGATGGCTGACTAAATTCCAGCGCTGGAAATCAGCTAAACTGTTACAGCTTGTACCTTTTGAGCATGTGAAAGCGTTCCCACGTTAAACTAAATTATTTTTCATCCGTAGCAAATTGTTGACTTTCAGTTCTTTTGTCCCCAGACTAAGTGGTCATGCCTGCATTTAATGTGCGCTAATTACCAAAGACAATAAAAGTTTAAAAAGTAAACAGTCTGTAAATCCTCTTTAAGGTAGATGCAATTGCTTTATGAATCACCAGGCAGGAACTCTCTGGACCTGGGTGGTTACTACTTTGCTGGATACTACTCTTGTTTGTAAAGCAGAGTTGCTCAAACTCTAGCCTAGGAGGAGATTGCATAAATTTGCTGTTGCTCAGGGAATGTCTGTTCAAAATACAAATTACAGTGTATCATCACCCGCCCCGGTTTTTACTGGTGCCCCTGAAGCTTTCAGTAAAGCTGAAGAGACAAATTGCATCTCAGGAATTTAATGTGGTTTTCCAAATATTTATTACCGTTCTGTTCCCTGCCTGAGGTAGGGAAGAAGGGCTGTGGCAAGCCCTGTGTGAGGGGAGCACCGTGTCGCGCAGGCAGGCAGGAGGCTGCTTCGGCCTCAGCTAGACTGGGGGTTTGCTTGCAAAATGTATTCTTCATTTCAAGGAGTGATAGAGATGCTTTAGGTGCCCTTGTATGGTTGTGTCCAGTATTACAACATGACCAGAGGCCAGGCTGGTCACCAGCTTTGAAGTTATCTTGAACCTATGTTGCCTGTGGTGGTGCAGCTATGGCCAATGTTGAGAGCATGGAAGGAAAAGGGTTTCAGCAAGTTGCTGGCCTTTAGCACTGGCTTTAAGACTAACGTTCAGCAATGTTGAATATCATCCTGGTGAAGGGGGACTGCTGTGAAACTGCCATCGCTGCTCTCCATTGTCACGGATGTTTTCTTCAGGCTCTTGCTTCCATCTGAGCCCGGTGGATGTTACACCCTTCTCAGCTGAGAACCAGATACTGCCCTGGTCAAGCTCAGACCATTCAGTCAAATCATTGCAGTGTCTCAGCATCGGTACCCTCTGTCCCTGTCTCCAGCTTTACCACCAAGTGTTGCCTTGGAAAGATGTAGTCTAACCTGTATTAATCTGTATTTCCATCTGAGACAGATGGAAAAACTCAGTATAGGGGAACTCTATCTTTCAGCTGTCTGTTTTGGGCTTAGCTAGTTGCAGTCTGTCTTGGGAACTGGGAATACTGTTTGTTTTAATCACACTTGCAGCCACGTTTCTTTACAGATTTAGGCACCTGAGTAAGAGTGATCTGTTACTGATTTAGTTTTAGCAGAAAATTGCAGTCTATGCCTGCTAGTGCTGATGAGTCAGCGATGCAGGATTCATAGATGATCTGTGTACCAGAGCCTTGAGTGACTTCTTCGCTCTCTTTGACGCCAGGGGGAGTTCAGCTTTCTTCAGGTTTAGGTCGCTATTATTGGCTTCATTTTACAAAGGGATCCTGTTTTCCAGCATCCAAGTACTGATTCTTTAGTTTTGGGTTTTTTTCCCTGCAATTTGTCTAATTGCAGGGCTGAGATTGTAATTCGCCATTTCAGGAGTTTTGCTGGTAGTGATGATGGAAAACATAGGGTAAACAAGGTTTGGAAGGTATTTTTCAAGGAAAAAATATAATCCAAGGAGTTTGGTGCTATAAAAGTACAAGCATCTGAAACCTGTCCATGCTATACCAATAAATTATGGGTACCACTAGCCACAAAGCAATATATTTGCTGGAATAAGATGTAGGGAGAATGAATTTTTCAAAATCAATACCAAAACATTTATATATAATGGAATTGTGAGGAATTAGGACCAAATTCTTACTGATAGAATTCCACAGAGAGGGAAATAAACTGCATGTTTATGAAGCTTGGCTGGGAGCAGTCTTGTTTTGGTAATAGTTCTGTGTAGTAGCTGGAGTTAAACATTCAGAGGTCAAGGGGAAAGCAGTTAGCATAAAATACCATCTTGATTGAGGTTTTTCATGGCGTAAACTGAGTTCCAGGGCTTACATCAGATGACCCATATATCTTTCATCAAAGCATTTTATTTCCTCTTTGGCTTTCCATTTAATATTAACTCTGTCTCCGCTACCGTTTCTTTTTTACCAGTGGGCAGAATCTATTTCTAACTCCATCCAAGCTGAATCACTCCTGTCAGGAGATGTGCGGTGCCTGCTGTCTGCCAGGTTGCAGTGGTGTTCCTATCCCGTGCAAGTGGTCGGAAGACGCATGCTGCAGAGTTTTTGAGTGCTTGATGCTAGATTGAAGGGAACATGGCTGATGTTTTTATGCCCATTATTTTCTTTTGTCTCATTGGAACTACAAATAAGCAGATCAGGCCGACCAAAGAGTAGGAGTGTATCAGTGCATAAAGGTCTCCCAAAAACCTGCTCGTTCCTGAGATACTCCCTGAACGGCTGGCAGTGCTTCTGGTTCTACCGTTGCTTTCCTTTATAGCACAGCTCATGCCACGTAATTTCTCTGTCCCTGTTACCTCATCTTGAGTACAGTCATACATGTATTTTAATCTCTCTTGGATGCTCATGGTCTCAAATACTAAATTAATTTTCTGTAATGATTAATTAGCCTCATATTTGCATGGGAATGAATTGTAAGTGCAAGAGATGCTTGGCTGTGTAAATTCGTTTGAGGCGATGAATGGTATCACTCTACAGCTGGTGAAATCTATCCCTGAACTTGAGCCATCAAGCAGCCAAGTACCTCATACAACATAGATACACATGTACAACATATACGCAGATACAACATAGAAAACCAATTTTGTGAACCTGAGCCTGACCTTTTTTATGCTAATGCAACAATATTGATTATGTAGGGAGATGTGTAATCTCTCTAAAAGTTGCCAAGTAAACAATATTAACGTGTATCAGTGGGAACATCAGAAAGTCACTTGAGTTAAAGTGTGAAAGACCTCAATTTCAGGACTGTGGTTTACAAAATCTACTTTTGTTGTCCAGCAATCTTCAAAGGAAGGTCACTTGTTATTTTGGTTTACATAGGCGCAAAGAGATGGGTTAAGATCTATGCATGTTTCCAGTGCTTAATTTGGTACTTCATATGGTTTATTCTCCCCTCTCCCCATGCCCTGGGCCACTTGCTGGCTTCAAGGGTCATTTCCTGTTTGCAGAACTCCTGTTGACATCAGCAGGAGTGTTGTGCAAACATTTGGGGCTTCAATATGGCCTCTCTTGTGCTTTTTTTTTTTTTTTTCCCCCCCCAGCCAGCCAGCTGAATAAGCACAATTATCCCTGTGCTCTAGTGATACAGTCCGTACTCACGCAGGCAACCGGACGAGCTGGGATTCCCAAAGGGAATCTGCCTGAAATGCGGTGCCCTCCTGGCACATCTGTCATAAGTCTTCTATTTCTAGATCCAGATCCAGAAATGTAGCAGTTTTTGTCTCTGCTGGTAGCAACTGCTTAGAGGGAGGTATATCTGCCCTGCAGTTTTCTGCAGGGCCAGTTCTGAGGAGATACTGGTTGAACCAGAAAACCCAAACTAATCTCCTTCTTGGTGCCTGCCTTGTCGTAGTTGTACTTTTTTCAGTAAAAGGGAGGATAGCAAGATGAACAAGAAAAACTAGCTATAAGGTATACATACACTCCATGAATCCTAATGATCCCATCCTGCCTCTGTACCAGCGGTAGGTTTATTGTACAGAGTTGGTCCTATACAATGAGCTTTTGAGCTGTCTTAGCCATTTGTTCTTAAGGTATTGGGACATCAGTCTCCTTTGTCTACTGTCAGCCTTGGAGGGAGATGTTATTTCGTAAACCAGTTAGCTAAATTCTACTGAACTGGCTAAATTCCTTATGCTGAGGGTGGTGGTGGGGTGCTGGAGTCTGAATTCCCTTCCTGGAACTGGTCCTTGCACATCCTGTAATACCCATTGCTGCTTCCACACGCGCGTCTGAAGGAGTATTTATGCCCTGGGCAGCCACATTCAAGGCTTTATGGAACAAATCTTGTATTTCTGGTTCACCAAAACACCTTACAGACCTGACTGCTCTCTGAAGAAGGAGAGATTTCGCCCAGGTTGCTATCCATTGCAGAATAGTGCCTAGACTTGTGGTGCCAGCAGCTCTTCACACAACCATTGCTTCAGCAGAAGGGACAGATGAAGGCAGTGCTGTTACAGCCACTGACACGGGGGGGACAACTGCCTCGAACACCTCGGTGACTTTCTGAAGGGTGACCAGAAAACTGTAGCAGCCCTGGGAGACAGACTGTGATCGATGCCCTAACTGAGAGCTTTTAGCTGCCAAAAGACAAACCTTCACCTCAGATTTCTGCTGTACTTTAGTGCCTACTCGATTACTGGGGGCAAATGCATTATGTTACCAAAAATGAGCTTTCCCTGATCAAACGTATGCTTTATTAGCCACGTAAATGCCAGCATGACTCTCTCATTGCTACAACATATTAAACACCTTGGAAATGTTTCCTTAAACTCTAGGTCAGTCTTATGAAATCCGTCTACTTGAGAATAGGAAATTGGGAGAGTTTCAAGATTTAAACACAAAATATGTAAAGGTAAGGAGAAATATAGATTTCTTTTCTTCCTGCTACTACATACAGCCTCTAATGAAGGGCCTGACCTTGCTCACACTGAGACAATGGAAAATACTTTGCCATTGTTTTTAATGGGAGCAGGGCTGATGGAGTTGTTGAGTGCTAGTTTCATGGGACTATGCAGCTTGGCTTTACAGGGCTTCAGGGGAACCTTTATTCTGTTTGTGATCATGACCCTAGAGTTTCACTGTGAATATTGGGTTCAGGGGAATCCCAAAGTTCAGAGGTGAACATGGTCAAAACTGCTGAGAGGCAGACTTGTCTCCCTTCTTAACCCCAGCAACATGCCTGGGTTGTTACATGTCAAATGGAGGACCCCGGTGCTTACATTGTTCTGCCATGCAGGTTCTGCATAGCTCCAGTTTACTTTGGTAATGGGCATGATTATGAACTTACAGAACTTGGTGGTTTGGTTCTGGGGATTTTTTTTGTCGTTTCCTACCTCCCAAAACAGTTCAAATTCAAGAACTTGGGTCCGGATCTTGGTTCCAACCTTGGATCCGGATCCAACCTTCAAGCCTTCCTCTCCCAAATTCTTGGCTGTTCTGCCTCAGGATTTCTTTTGAGAAGTGTGGACTCATTGCAAAATTTGGATTTCAAATGTTGTCCAAGTTTAGGCAGTTCCCTGTTTGTCTTTTGGCCCATTTCAGGAGGCATGTGGATTGGGATTCCAATTTTGCAGGCGTTCCCACTGTGGCTTGCTTGCTTCTTAGAGTCAGGGTTTGATTTGGGCATTTCTCAGGTTCATTGGCAAAAAATGCTCACTCCCGTTTGATACAGAAGTCCCCAGCAGGAGCATGGACTTGAGAAACTGGGAAGTAAGGAGTCATTGACTCATGCTAGCATAGCACTCTCAATATACAAAAGGATATATTAGTTAGGGGTAGTTCGGACTTGTCTGCCCTGGGGATTGCTCTTATTCCAGCCTTTTTTTCTCCCAGGTGAGCTGGCTTTCACTTTTGCTAGTCAGAGTGGGATATACTGGGGTTGGGGGATGGTACAGCCACATTACATATTACCCCCATGTGAGCCATTTTGGGTGTGGAGGCAGTATAGTGATGTTCACATGACATGACACCTAAGATTAGGTGGGCATTGCTATAGTGCTTCCAGACCTAATCCCAGAAAGCTGTACAGAGCTGCATTACGCAGTGTAGACATGTGAAGGGGAAAGTGTGTTGCTCGCTCACTCAGGGGTCCCTTAGGAATTTCATAAACATGGTGATGGGTCTCTTAGGTGGACCCTCTGCTCTCTTCATGAATGGGGGTGAGAAACATAACAGATCAGCTTTTGCTTCTATACTGGAAAACCAAAGTCATCTCAAGAGAAGGGCCTTTGGATCACGTTGTTCATCTTGCCATCTTTTCTTAACAGAGCATTATTCGTGTAGTTTTCCATGATCGACGCCTGCAGTACACAGAGCATCAGCAGCTCGAGGGCTGGAGGTGGAGTCGGCCTGGGGACCGCATACTTGATATAGGTGAGACTATTTCATTATGGTTCCTGTGCAGTGTTTGGAAGCGAGGTGCTGAATGATGTATGGCGTGTTTGCATGTGTGTTTAGGTTTTTTATATCCTACTCTCCTAGGATAGTAGAGAATCCTGTATGTCTTTGGGTGGGAAGGAGATCTAGCACTATAGGTCCCAAATAGATATATCATTGGTGGCTTGGCTTTTCACATGCATCTTGTAATTGTATGGAAATGCTTTCTCTTGTTCAATTTAATATTTTTAAAATTTTAGGGGTTTTCTTCTACAGATATTCCGCTGTCAGTTGGTATCTTGGATCCCAGGGCTAGCCCAACCCAGTTGAACACTGTTGAATTTCTGTGGGATCCATCAAAGAGAGCCTCAGCATTCATTCAGGTAAGAGAGAAGTGATATTCCTGTGGTAAATACAATGGTGAGATTTTACGAAGACCTGGAGAGTTAAAGTAGCCAGGACATGAAGAAGAGATAATCATAATATACAAACTCAAGCAACAATCACGTATAATTAATTTGTAGGATACTTGGTAAACCAACTTGCTAGCTACTTGCTAGCTTTGGAGTATTATCTGCTATCCGCTACAGCTAGGATTTTCTTTTTTTTTTTAAAAAAAAAAGGATGTTGCTTTCTAAGCATGGGTTTTGTCTGGAGGAAACTTCACAACCTGTTAGTTTTGCTTGCTTTCCTCTTTCATGAGTGTTTCTCATCCCAAACGCCAACTGTCTGTTTTTAATCTGTATGTGGGATTTACTTAAATCAAAGGATGCTTTTCCTGATGCCCTGTTTCTCTCCGGGCTCCTTGTTCTTCTAATTGTTTTGTCCTGAGGAACATTTTGAACTCTTCTGCCTCTCTTAGTTTCTCGGCAGGAACCAAAACCTCGTGTTCAGGCACCCTGCAAGTTCAGGGAGTCTGAAATTCAGATTTGCACAGCTTCCAACTGTCTCCAGAGATGAGCACAGCTTTTGTTTTGCCAGGTACATTGCATCAGCACAGAATTTACTCCACGGAAACATGGAGGAGAGAAAGGGGTGCCCTTCCGGGTGCAAATCGACACCTTTAAGCAGAATGAAAATGGTGAATACACAGAACACTTGCATTCTGCAAGCTGCCAGATCAAAGTGTTCAAGGTATGAGGTGGTTTTAGCTTTGTCATCAACTGGATTAGACAAAGACACAGGAACATGCACAGTTTTTAAATTGTGTAGGAGTGATGCAAATAGGGGGGTAAAAGAACAGACTTTTAACTGGTTATGCTTAAGATCTTAAACAGGACTCTTGCACACGAAGTGATATAAGCCCTGAGCTGCTACACAGCAATTCCGGTTAAATTCAAGTGACCCAAGTGCCGCACCAAGACTTATGCCGGTCCATTGTGCCTTGAACACTATATAAATACTGAGATCTGTGTTGTGTGGAAATAATAATAATAATAATAATAATAATAATAATAAATCCCCCAACAACTCAAACCTCGACTGGTTGGAATGAAAACCCATTGGAGAGGCATCAGTGCACAAAATAAATTTCTGTGGAATATAGACAAGTAGCCTCTAGAAGGCATTGCCCCTCATTAGTTTGTGTCCTGAAGATGATGTGTATTGCAAACTATACAAAATATGGTCCAGTTTCTTGGGAATATTGAGGCTACTGGTTTAAGTCATTTTGAATCAACATATTACACTGATGATATTCAGGGTATCTACGGTATTTTGGTGCTCCTAGGCAATCAAGACAGTATGGGCATCTCCAGTTTCCTTGATTTAATCCTCCATGAACAGTGAGAGTGTAACTTGGAGATCTTAAATACCCTTTGCTGGTTGCAGCATTCCTTTCTATGCTACCTGGAAGAGAGAAAGATGATTCTGTTCATCTCTGAAGCTCCTAATTTGGGCATGGCAGACCTGTAGTCACTTAACAACAAGCTTTTCATAAGCCTGTTTTCTCAAGGGATCTGCTGCTCCAGTCTTGCTCCTATGAGCAGTGTCTTTCTTGTTCCTGGAGAGATGGTACAAATACCAGTCGAAGTGCATAACTCATCGGGCTCATGGTCTGAAATAGTTGGTATCAAATCTCAGGACTGTGGTCAGCCTATTTTGGAATTGCAATATGCATTAATGGGGGATGTTATAGAAACAGTAGAGGTGCTTGACTAATTTTTTTGTCTAGAAAATGCAGATCTGATCTTGTTCCATATGTAGAGTCCCCATAAATCTTAAGGAGACTTTTGTGAACAGATTAGAAAAAAAATCTTTTGGCCTCTGTCTCCAAATTTGTAATGCTTGGCATAAGGGAAAGCTTGTGCTTGTGCTTATAGCCTAAAGGAGCAGACAGAAAACAGAAGACTGACAGGGAAAAAATGGAGAAGAAGACCACCCAAGAGAAGGAGAAGTATCAGCCTTCCTATGAGACAACTATTCTCACAGAGGTAAAGCATTTTAGACACGTGTCATACTACTTCAGCATGTTGGGAGATAGATTTGAGAGAAAATGCAGTCTAACTGAGCCTTGGAGATTGTCTTGTGGAGACACGTATGCCCAGATCTGACTGAAATTGAGGCCTGAGTGGAATTATAAAATGTCTCTCACTGTTGAAGTTTATAAAAGATGCCAAAGTTTCTTATGTTTCAGGGTATAAACCAACCCTTAGCTTTAAAAGAAGTGTTTTCTCTATCTTCTGCCGTGCTCCTGGGCACTTGTCATGGCACTTAGATGCCACTTGTATGAGGTACTTTCTTCAGAACTGTCTGGCAAAAGCTCATGTTGGAGATGGGGCACTTGAACAGATGAATAGGCTGTCTGATTAAATTATTAATCTGTTTTTCTGTGAATGTGCCTATGAGGCTACTATTACATACTAGATCTCAGAAGATTCTGGCTTGCACTCTAGGAATACCTTGAATGTCTTACATTCTGATGCATCTGGTATAGAGATGTATGTGTTTCTACCCCTCCCTGCCATTACTAAGATGTGTATATATAAGCTTACCCCAGGCTGCAGAATTACTAAGCAACAGGACTCAAGACAGTGGTTTAAAAGTGCTGTTCTGTCTCCCTATGGGAATATTTTGTTGTTTGATTTAGTTCTTGTTTTTTTGTAGTGGCTTGCTGGACTTCTAAAAATGAGGGGTTTTTCGTAATTTAAATAAACTTCCTGTTTATGAGACCCAGTCCCTCCCACTCAATTTTCCTCAAGTTGCCAGGACCGACCAACATGTTTTCTAATTCAACGTGGTGGTTGTTAACGAAGTTCTTGTGTACAGAGACCTAATTCTACTGAGTTGGCAGATCCCAAACTCTTCCTATGAGCTCTGATGCACTTTGACATATTG
Organism: Fulmarus glacialis; assembly: GCF_000690835.1. NCBI lineage: Eukaryota > Metazoa > Chordata > Aves > Procellariiformes > Procellariidae > Fulmarus > Fulmarus glacialis. The sequence continues at coordinate 18,236 of NW_009200868.1, read as the reverse complement.
CGTGGGGAAATGTGGCTTGCCAAAGAGTTAAATATTTGCTAGTGCTTGTGGAGATGATAAAATATTTGCTCGTATTTGTGGAGATGATAAAACTCCAAAGCTATGCTTGTCTTCTTTTTATCATTGCAAACAAGGATACTACAGAGCGTTTCCTTGAGCTCTAGATGGCGGGGGGTTCCACAGGGGTAGATTTCTCCTGCTGATTACAGTGGCTTAAATTCAGAACAGAGTCACCAATTCTATCTGGGTTACTCTGGTTTTACACTACTGTAATAGAATATGGAGTTTGACCTATATTTGGGAAGACTTTTAGTAGCTTTGTGTCTGTCTGTCTATCTTAAATTTTCTCCCTGTAATACCCATTTATAACTCAAGCTCTTCGACTAATAGCCAGGGGTTTTAACAGGCTGGTTCAAATTCTGCTCTTTCACTGGTATAAACCTGAAGCAATGCCACTGGAGCGTATTTGTCACTCTTGCCTGGATTTAATTAGGGGTTTATAATTGAGACCAGGGGTATTTCTGTATCGTTGCTGCCTTCAGTCTGAGTTGACTTACTGGCGTTGCTCTGACTTACAGCTGTGCACACTTTGGCCCAGTGTTATTTGGGGACAGGCTTTGTGAAATGGGAGAAATGTGGAATGCACAACTGGAATCAATCTGGCCCCCTGACAGCCCGCTTGGAGAGCGGCGTAGAAAATCCATGGCCCGTCTCCTCCTCCCAGCAGGAGTGATGAGCTGAAGTTAGTGGCGTGGCAACAGCATGAACGTGGTAGGAGAGGAGAATCGAATCCTTTATTTCCATCCTTATGAAAGTATCCCCGCTGCCTTTCTTCCAACAGTGCTCTCCCTGGCCAGATGTGCCTTATCAAATGAACAATGCTCCGTCTCCAAGCTACAACAGTTCTCCCAACAGCTTCAACCTTGGAGATGGGTATGTAACACATAAATGCTTTATCTTTCCTGTTGATATGGTAGCCTCTGTGTGCATGTGTTTTGTGTGTCCATGCATTTCATACCCTGGAAGAAGAGGTCAAGGACCACCCTTCCTAGAAAGGGGAAAATATTTCCCGCAAAGACTTTTAAGATCTTCCAGCCAGGAATTCCCTGTAATGCAGACTACTGTTTGTATGTTCACTGCTTATGGGAGGTGAGCATCAGAGGACCACAGGGCAATTTCTGCCGTGAATTTCCTCTCTTGCTCTTCTGTAGACGTCAGAGAACACACCATGTCCTGTACCAGCAATTCCCAGTATCTTCTGACAAGAGTGTTAGAGGCTTTCAGCCTTCAGCACCTCTTCAGAGTTGGTATTTCTTCCTTCCTTTCTGTCTTGAGGTGGTTTGGGGTGCTGAATTCCCAGTTGAATGGGATTTAAAGAAATTCTGTCTGGAGCAAAACAGTCTGGGTTCTGAGAAGCCATTCTAGAACAAAGGATTAACAGGAGACATGTTTAATTCATTGATACAGCTGTCATAAAGAAGCAGTTTTAGTGGTCCTGAAACACCCAAGATGATAGCTGATGACAGAAATACACAGCACGGTCCCTCGGTACTTCTGAGTCCTCCCTGCAATATATTTTCCCCTAGGAATTTGGCATAGGCCTTTCTTTCCTCCTCTAGGACTCTACAGCCTTGTCACCTTCCCGCACAGCTCATTAATTAATTGATGTTGTATCACAAATTTTCAATGAGCAACCTCAACCTATTAATAAGGACAAACACTGAAATGACAAAAATTGGTGTTAGCAGAGAGATCTGTTGAGCATTTTCTTCCAGTGGTAGATTATTAATTCTCTGGGAAAATTCTTGATGTGTAAAAGTCCTGTCTATGTTTTGGGAGGGTTTAGTAGAAATGTGGTTTTGTCTAATATAGTTAAATTGAAGTGTACTATGTTTAAAATAACACCAGGTTTGAATTACAAGGTTCTTTATTAAATTTTTGCAAAGAATCATTATTAGAGAGTGGATTTAGTTAGGGGATCTCTGGCTCGTAGAATGTTTCAGTTCAGACACACTAGTAGGTCACAACTTCCTTGCTTAGATGGCGTCACATTAGTGAGTCACCTGTATGGAAAAGCTTGAATGAGGTCAGAACTGAATTTTCCTCTCAGTGTTGAACAGGACCTCAACTGACCAACAAAAGGCTCAAGTAGAGTTTTTTGTTTTGTTTTTTTTTTTTTTCTTGGTCCAGATTTTGGACACCTTTTTTAAAATCTGATAGAGAAAAAAGCAAAGTTGGTATGTAGCTTGTGACAGTTGAGTCAAATGGAGGAGGGGGAAGAGGATGGACAATGCAATGTAAAATTTAAAATAATGTTTTTTTTTTTTCTCTTCCAACCTTATATAATTTTTTTTAGCAACAGTTCTCCAACCCACCAAGTGGAGCTCCTGCCTCCCAGCAATGATGTAAGTACTTGAGATCATGTTAATGTGGTGCTTTTCTTTTTTAGGACACTGGTGAACAGTTCATTTCAAGACCTCTTATTCTTTTTGCAATGTAGCATCTCCTTCCTTCTGCTTCTATTCAAGATGCCCAGCAGTGGCTTCATCGTAATAGGTTCTCTCCATTCTGTAGACTCTTCTCAAGTTTTTCGGGTGAGTTTAAACAGTCCAATTATTTTGTCTTTATTCTCTTTTGTAAGTGCAGCTCATGCGTCATATCAATAGCATCTGCTGCTGGCCACCGTTGATGGGATCACTGGTCTGATCCAGTGTGTTTGTTCTTTTGTTCTAGATTAGTTAGCATTTGCCAAAACAGTTTGTAGAAATATAGCATAAGTTAAGATGGAAGAGAATAAGTTAAGATGGAAGGGACTTTTTGAGTTCGTTAGGTGCAACCCCCCGGCTTGAAGCAAGTCCAGGGCCTTGTGCAGTTGCGTTTGAGTATCTCCAAGGTTGGAAATTCCACAATCTCTCTAAGCAACCTCTTCAAATACTTGACTACTCTCACAGGGAGAAAGTTTTTCCTTATACGTAATCAGTGTTTCCCATCTTCCATCTTCTGTCTGCTGCCTCTCATCCTGTCCCTGTGCACCTTTGAGAAGAGTCTGGCTCCATCTGCAGCTCCATCTTCACTGTACCCTCCCATTAGGTAGTTGTACACAGCAGTAGGGTAGCGGAAGTGGGAATCGTTAAAGATGTTGAAACCTTGAGGAGCCTCTCTCTGACTTGCAACATGATTAAACAACGTGGTGAACCTGGCAGTTAGAGAAAATTGGGCCATTTAATGGCCAATGTTAAATATCTAGCTTGTCTCTGAGTTGGCTAGAATATCTTCCAGTGCAGCACTGCTCTTTTTGCAGCTTCTAGCTCTCTGTTTCATAATGATTGATTTGCAGCGTACACCTCTCTGAATTTGCAACTTCTCTAGGCAAATCTGTCTGATTTAGCTTTGTGGATTCTCTCCCCCTGCCCTTTTCTGCTGCCCATACACACAATTTGGAAGCTAAGATTTGCTTAACTTCTGAAAAAAAATCAATTTGAAATATGTAGGTGCTGACTTACTGAAGATGTCCAAAGAAGATTTTGTTCAAATCTGTGGGCCTGCTGATGGAATTCGGCTCTTTAATGCAATCAAAGGAAGGTTTGTACGTCTTCCTTCCTATTTTTTTGTTATGGCAGCATCCCTTGATAATTTCAGTGTTAACTAGAAGTTAATCCTGGAGCTGTAGCATTTAGACCTCCTTTTAACACTTCAGAGAGGTCATCTTAGAGGCTGGAGATCACAATGGTATTCAAATCCAAGGAAAGCTCAGAAATGTTGCCGAAATGAAGCATCATAAATGGATCTCCAGTGGTTTATTTGCTACTAGTTGATAGCTTCCATCCACTTCATATGAGTCACAGCCTACAATACCCTGTGTTGCATCTCCATCACAGGTAACAAACAACAAACCAACCCACCAACCCCTGGAGCCTCAAATGACTCTTAAACTTACTTATATGGCAATAACATAAATTCTCCAGCTGGGCAGGATTCAAATCAGTAAAGGCAGGTATGATGAGCTGCTGGGAAGTGCTGAAAACTGTTTATTCTTATCTGATCTTGAAGAGATTAAGATGCTTTGCACTGTACCACCATCTCCCAGGGGGTTCTTACTAGACCTCCTAAGACATCTAGTCACCAGCATCAAGGCTATCCCTTAGTTGGTTATTTATGCACAGCCTGAATGATTCCATCTCTGTGTTTGCTAGCTGACTGGAACAATTTTAGATCTACTAAATAACTCACTACTGTTTTTTAATAATCCATAGAAATGTAAGGCCCAAGATGACAATTTATGTCTGTCAAGAACCAGAGCAAAACAGGTCCCATCTCCACCAAAAACGAGAAAATGGAGATGGCAGTCTTTGTGGTAAGTTTCTGTGTATGGGTTTTGTAAAACACTTATCTGGTGAGAATGCTGCTTTCTGCCTGAGCTCCTGCGTGGGACAGCTTGGTGTCCTTCCTGCGTGTTTAAAGGGGTCCTGTTTATCCCAGTTCTGACACTTTGGTTAGTTTCAGGGCTACGGATTCCAGCTGGTACTGTCTGCCTGGGAAACGGGCCCAACTTACAAGCTATCTGCAGAATGCCACAGCAAGGTCTCTATTCAATTCTTAGTAGGGACCATAGCATTAAAAACTACCTTCCCATCCACAATTTGCTTTAGACTATGGCTTGTTTGAAAATATTCTGGGAAATGGAAGGTTGGTACGTCTTAAAGTGAGGTTCTAATTCTTGGAAGCTTGAAGCTTTTGGGGGCTCATGGCTCTTAACTATCCCTCATGACATGATGTACAATCAAATGAGAATAGAGATTGTCCTCAGTTCTTGCACATAGCATTAACCAGGCACGGCTTTTCTACCTCCTTGTTTCTACCATTTGGCTTGGATTTAAAAAGGAATACTGTCATCTACAGTTATTTGACATATTGTAGTCTTTAGTTTGTGCCTATGGGGTCAGTGGGATAACATCTAATAAAATACTACTTTTGTGTAACATCATATCATGTGTTTTACTATTTAGTTGGATTTACTTTAAAATGTCAAAGTAAAAGTAGATTATCCAACAATATTAGCATCTTTATGAGAGGGTTTTTTTAGTGCCCCATGATACACATTGTCACTAGTCCCTGTGTTTTCCTCTGGGCAAAAGTGATGTGTGATTTATTTTCCCGCTGCATCCAAATACTGGGTATTTTTCTACAAATCATCAAGCTGGATATTTGGGGGCTGCTTTAAAGGTACTAAGCTTGTTTATCTACCATCGAGGTTTGAACCTTGATCTTAAACCTATTTGGTTGTTGGTATTGAGCATCTTGGTGTTATCTGTAGCTGCTATTCTATAATTACTCTGTAATTCTGTAATTGCTTTCAACTTGTTGCAGTATATCATGCAATCTTCTTGGAAGAATTGACCACACTGGAATTAATCGAGAAGATTGCAAACTTGTACAGCATTTCTCCACAGCAGATAAATCGAATCTATCGGCAGGGACCCACAGGGATCCATGTATTAGTGAGCAATGAGGTAAGGGGTTAATGCAAACTCTGTCAGAGCTGTAACAGTTGTCTGACTTCCTGAAGTTAGAATGACCTTTTAAATTATGGAATGAATCTTCAAGGAAGCTTTGCAAGGTTACTAATCCCAACAAGTTAAAGCAAATACTTACAGCAAATCATGCATAACATTGATTTTGGTGTGGTTTTAAGATCTTTGCTTTGTAAAAGAGCTTTTTTTTTTGAAAACAAAACACAACAAAATCAGTCATTTCCTTTTCATGTTGGCTACTTAAACAAATTCTGAAGTAAGGATCTAAAGTAAGAACCTTTAAAATTGAATAGGAAAGTTTCCTAAAGAAGGCAAGTTTGAAAATCTTTAGGGCAATTAGTCTTACATCTTGGCCAGTGATTACAGCCACTGGGTCAGAGACGGTGCTGTGTAAGTGCACACTATAATTTCATGGACCTCTGCTAGCTGTTTGTGTCCCATTATATGATGGCTTAATTTAGTCCATTCCATTAACTTGCAGGTTAATAGTGAGTTGCCCTTCTTCCTCTTTTCCCCCCACTAAATTACCTACTCATTCATGCACCAGAATCACTTAAGGAGCTTCATTTATAAGAAACATTGTTAAAACAAATGAAGCAGAGCATAGGTCTCAACTGGAGCCTAAATTGAAGGCTGTAATGCTTATTCCTAAAGTCTCCTTGCTATTTCAGCCTGATTAAATCTGAAACCTTGATGCTTTATGGATGTAAAGTGCTCGGAGGCAACTCTTGGTAGGGGAATTGCCTGAACCATGTTGGGTATAAGGCTTTAAGTATTTATTTAAGTCAATTATTAACAACGTCTATTGCTTTTTTTATAATTTTTTTCTTGTTCTAGTACTATAGTGGCAAGAGTGAGGCACTATATGAATGTACTTCATGCATCATTAGGCACAGACACACAGACTGGCCAGTGAAGTTTGATTTGCAGGAGCAGGGGGTGGATGTTAAACCCAAAAGAGAATAGGGAGATTAGTCTAAGATGAAAAGGATATTTGGTGTGAGAACTTACAGCTGGAAAGTGCTCTACTTGAATGATATTCAATAGGTAGGAGAAGGCTTTTGCTTAAAGCTGGATTTTCTGAGCTGATCAGAGAGGTTCTGGTCACCTCCCTCCTGAAGTTAGGTGTCCAGCATCTGCTCCAACTGTACGAGACACCTCTTGAAGGTAATTCACCTCCTCTGTCCCACACAGCTACTCTAAGATGGGAGGAAGCATTGACTAAGGATGAAGCTTAAATGAGCATTTCTGTCAGCTGAATCTCTTAACTCGCCTCTTTAGAGAGGCCTCACTAGAACCTGCACGTGTTCTGAAAATCTAGTTGTTTCTTATGAATAACTCAAATCGCTTTAGATACTGATCTTGCTTACCATGATCTGCCTTGTCTCTCATAGCAGTTTCATTAAGATTCCTGTGCCTCAACAAAATACAAACAGGTAAATGATTCCTGCAAGCACAGCATCTATACTAATGTCTGGTCAAAATAACCAGGTGGACACTGCTGAGATGGCTTTGTAGTAACAATATTCCTTTATATTCAGCAAGGAGTCTGTTTCTCAGGGCTGACCACCTCTAGATATTATCCCAGATGCTCATATAAGCTCAACGAAGCTTCATGGTTCAGCTGGATGTATGTGTGTGTTACCATTGCCAGATTGTAGGAGAGGGACTGTCTTCATCCAGTCTAAACTAGTATAGCTTCATTGAAGGCAATTAAGAGCACGGTCTTTAATAGACTAACTGGAGTGGTATAAAAACTTGCAGGATCAAGAGTTGCAAAGGGGATGGTAAAATGCTGAACAAGCCAGATCAGTTCCAGGCAAGCACTTTAGTATAAGCTTTTCTTAAGCACATTAGCAGCTGCAAGGACCTTAATTAATCAGTCATGTATTTTAATAATCTTATGGGCAGGGTTACTCAGGACTGTGTGGGACTAGATACCAAATGTTGTTTGATAACTCTCCTCTAAATTCTATACTGGCACTGAAAGAAACTTAAATTGCTAAAAATATTTTGTGTTGGCTTTTTTCCTTCTGCCCTTCAGATGGTGCAAAACTTCCAAGATGAATCATGTTTTGTTATCAGCACATTAAAAGGTATGTATTGCTGCCGCTATTACATGTAGTTCTAAAAATAATTTCTCCTCTCAATTGCACTAAACGTTATCACAAACTTGATGCTGTCACCCTGAAAAGATAAGTAATCTAAATTAGTGTAAGTAAAGGTGTTGCATCAACTTACACTATGATAGACTGATTGATCTATGCTTTCCTCTCAGTTACACTGTTATAGAACTTTCATAAATCCATTGATACCACTGACTTAAATGAGCAGAAAACCTTCTAGTAAAATGATAAAAGATGACAGTTGGTATGTTGTATTTTTTTATATAAATGCTTTGACCTAGATGTTCAACACTGATTTTCATGAATGGGTTGTGAAACAAGAGTACAAACTATTGCAAACTACCTAAGAAGAAAATCTGGAGTTCTGTATCTGTGCTGTTTTCTAAAAGCAATGAAAAAATGCTTTGCATTTCTTTGTTACAGCTGAAAGCAATGATGGCTACCACATCATTTTAAAATGACCGTGCTGCACAGAAAGACTTTAACAGCCTAAAATTTAGTGCCTCACTGAGATTGCTACAACCTAGCCTGGAAACATGAAGAACCTTCTGGATAAAATGCTCCTATGAACTAAGAATTACCAAACAGCTTAAGGAAAAACTTGCTTTTACAGATATACATTTTTGGTGGTGTGTGGTTTTGTTTTTGTTTTTTTTGAAGCTGGAGCTGAGAACATCCTCAAAGCTTGTACATGTTTCTTCCTCCCTCCCTTCCTCTTCGGTCTTAAAAATTGCTGAGATTTCTGCTTATTACTTAGAAACATCTGTCTTGTACTAAAGGGAAATGAAAGATAAACAAAAACCAATTCTCTAGACCCCTCATGGTTGGGTGAAGTGATTTATTTACTGTTCTGAGTGCTCTCTTGCTTTCAACGCACACCCTGTTGCTGATGGACATAGGCTTCTTGGGGCTCTTCTTTTACTCTTCGAGGTGGAAGGCTTGGGGCTAAATCTAGAAACAGTTTGGGCAATGCAGAGGATGGATTTGGTGCCCAGTCCTCACCCAGAGTGTCAACCCTGGAAGCCCGCACTTAGCTGCTTTCCACCTGTAGATGTGCTCAAGATCCAGAGACCTTAGTCTGTCCTGACAGAGCTCCTGTAATACCAATCCAACAGGACAATTTTGCGAGATTTGAGGGAGGACAGGCAACCTGAGGCAAGAAGTTCAGTACCATATTACATCTTTAGCTTTAGAGTAGTCTCCTTGAATGGAGTATATGAAGGTTTTCTGAGGAAATGTTTTGAACCATTGAAAGTTATAGAGCTCATGACAAATTCATACTGTGGATTTATTCTACTCTACAAAGCGTTGATTAACTGCTATCTTTACTGTAACTGGGAATTAGGTTTTATAATCTTAATGATTTTTCCTCCTGTTACTCACTAAAGGAAGTAAAACTGAGTTTTGATTGAATCCAGGTAAGGGATCATCTTAGTTGCTGCTTCTTACATTCTTGCTATTTTCACTCTTGACTCCTGTTTCCAATATCTGCAACTATGGCCAACTCCACCCTCCCTTGGTCTTTTGGGATGCCATCCAGGCTCCACTAAACTGAAAAAGTGGCTTCCACTGATGTCAAAGGCAAACTGGATCACACCCTTCTTGCATGCATGGAGTCATTTCACTTTTGACAGCTAATTAGTAAGGCTGTTTCCCAAACGGAATGTCCATATAGCATCAAATTCTGATACTTGAACATTTAATTTCATCCTGAATTAAGATGGAAAGCTGAAATACCAAAAATTTTCCTGGAATGGAAATTTTTCAAAAAATGAGAAACTGTCAGCTGGAAAACGCTGAATAAAATGTTCTAGCCTTTTGAAATGGAAACATTTAATTAGATCCATTTGGCCCTTAAAGCAGCATCGGTTTGAGCTACTGTTGCAGACCTCAGAAATTACCATTCAAGTGCCTTGTGCGCCATGTCTCCCCTGGGGCCCAGCTCTTTGGATGAGATCCCATGATGCTCTTACCATGGGTTAGTCAAAGGGGGAATGCGTCATGAAGGCTGGAGGGGTGCCCAGGAGCCCAGCCTTCTGGGAAGCAGGGGGACATGGAGCCCATGAATTACAGCTCCCAGCTGACACTTGGAGGAATTCGGACAGACACGGACTGATATTTTCCTGACAAAAACGATGTGTTTCAAGTTTTCCCAACAGAAATAAACAGCAAAATATTGAGAAAAGCAACCTTTTTTTCATTAAAAGCATCAAGTTTTGCGCAAAAAAACCCACCCATCCCCACTGATTTTTTTTACACCAAAAATAATACTAGAATAGAAAAATCGTGTTACAATGGGAAAACCTTCAGCCAACTCAGCTAATTGAGTAACATTGCCTACTTAGGCACGATCTTGCTCAACTGGCTGTCCTAGATGCACCATGAATTGTAGCATTTCTCTAAAAAAGGATGCCCAGGCTTTGGGACATGGCGATTCCTCCCCCTGAAGTGAAGGAGCTTGAGGCTTCTTGGTTGAGGACCAGGTTGTGTAGGTGAGAAAGTTGTATATGGTCTCTTGGAGTGAGGAAGGTCAGACAGCTGGGGGGAGCTTTGGGGGAAGATATGCCTTTGTGAAGGATGGGAAACGTCATCTTTTTGAGAGGAAGGTGAGGCCATGTCAAGCTCGACCCTGCCTTGGTGCCTGTGTTCTGCAGGCTGCTCTGCACTGCCGTGCGCATGGAGGGGGCAGCTGGGGAGCCCCCGGCACTGGGCACTGATGCATCCAGGTTGTGGTCACACAGTTACAGCTGCTTTCCAAAACAGGGGAATAAATTCTAGCTGTGTTTGTCAGTACGTGGGACCAACGTGCCCGTGCGTATCAAGAGCTGTTTGGCTTATCTTGTGGAAAGTACTTTCGAAGATGTACGTTGGCTGTGCTTTTTCATCCTGTTTTGTAATACTGGCCTAATATCTGGTGTGGCTGTTGTTGGCATGAAACTCAGAGAGGTGAATCTGACCTGATGAGAAGGATTTAAAAAAGACCTTGGAGTTGCCAGGAGTATAGCCGGTACTGTAGCCACTTACCTGTGGTAGCCCTGTAATTCAGGGGACACAGACATACTGAAACACAGCAGTGTGAAGAAAGGAAAGAGGTAGCTTTGCTGCCGGAGTTAAGGACCGAGAACTGTTTGCTTATTTAAAAAAAACCCAACTTGTTCTCGATTGTTTAAAAAACAAATATTGCCCATAAGAAATTATATGGAAAACTCATAGTGTTTCAGTAGCACTTGCTTGATTAATTTTGAACAAAAATAACTCTCCGTTAGGGCCTTGTTATATTTAATTTTTTAAAAATAAAATAATTTTATACTGATATGAGGGCGAATTTGACAATATATCTTGTTGTCCTTTCCATGCTGTGAGAAGGTATACCAGACTAAACAATCACATAGATTATAAATATTGTCTACTAGGTGGGCTCTGCTGTTGTATCTATGTTAGCCTGTTTGTAAAGCTGTATAACTTTAATGTGTGCGTAAGGCCTACGCTTACCTGACAGAGTAGTTCTAGTCCTTGTTGAACCTCTCTAGTCCCAGCAGAAATTTGGAGGATTGTGCTCAGTAACATACACGCCCATGAAGACGCAGCACAGCTACTTTGGTGTCTAGGAGAATGTCGAGTTACTTCAACTTAGAATCATAGAATATCTCGAGTTGGAAGGGACCCATAAGGATCATTGAGTCCAACTCCCTGCTCCTCGCAGGACTGCCTAAAACAAACCAATATGACTAAGAGTGTCGTCCAGATGCTCCTTGAACTCTGACAGGCTTGGTGCCATGACCACTTCCCTGGGGAGCGTGTTCCAGTGACTAACCATCCTCTACATGAAGAACCTTTTCCTAATGTCCAATCTGAACTTGCCCTGATGCAGCTTCATTCCATTTCCTTGTGTCCTATGGCTGGTCACCGCAGAGAGGAGATCAGCACCTCCCCCTCCGCTGCCCCCCTTGAGGAAGGTGTAGACTGAGATGCATCTCTGGGTGTTAGGAAAACGTGTGGCACCCTTTGCCCTTGTTGCCTGATGCCGCGTAACCAATGGGTGCTTGTACGTGGGCAAACTGGCCATGAACCGTCATGGCTGAGCGGCTAGTGCAAGTGGTCGGAGCAACACCGGTGTGAGATTGGACTGTCGACCAACCTTCCCCTCTGCCTCCCAAAAACACAAAAGCAAACCCTTGCCCTGTTGAAGTTGGTGAGTTTGTCCATGCAGGAACCAAGCAAAGCCTTCAGGATTTATGTTAGTGGCTTATGTGAAGAGTGAGAGAGAGAGACTCGTCTCACCTGTGTAAGTGGCAGGTAATCTAGCTAACTGCTCAGACTCTCCCGGTGGTTACAGAGGGTCTGCCATCCCCGGAGAGACTCATTTGCCCTGTTTGAGGATGTGATAGCCTCCAGAAGGAAGCTTTTGTTTCCTCAAGATTGGAGGAAGCACAAATGATTAGTCTGGGCTAGATGTCTAAATTCTAGATAGGCTAAGGGCAAGGGAGATGAGTAGCTCCCCCTCCTCTAAATATCCAAAAGGGTTTTGCATTTACTTTGCTCTTAAGTGCCTGTTACATTTATTCTTGCCTTTTTTGTTTTGTTGCTCCTAGTTCTTTTTAAAAAGTAACAAATGAAACCTCCTGCTCGAAGTGATTTAAATGAGACTTTTTTCAGCTCTGTATGTGAAATTTGTACAGCAGACCTTTATAAGCTCTGGGTTTTAGGATTACAATGAATAGTATGGTATCCCAAACTGTCCAGCTCTTAGGTTGTATGTATGGTGACAGCCACTATAAGCAGAAGTGGGCTTGCTGGGGATGAAAAGGCAGAACCATTACCTGATTAAAAACAATATGACTCCAGCCAGTACCGCTAAGTTCTCCTCAGAACTGTACTGGCTGTTTGAAATTATTTCATGAATTGCAGCAACTGGCAACTGATACAGATCAGTTAGTATGACTCTGGTGATGGTCTGAGAACTCATAGAAATGCCCGTGATACACAACTGCAGGGCAGGGAAGGGGCAAATAATCTGGTGATAGAAATGTGTGCCATCTGCCTGACGCAGAACTGGTGTTATTAAAATTAAAGCTCCTATTCTTTCAGCTGGCCCTGCTTGGTTAATTGGCTAAAATTCAATCTGGAAAATATTGGCGTTCTCATTGTCTTGGTGTGAAATTTAATGGGCTGAAGTTTCAAGATTTGCAGGTGGTAAAAGGATTCTTGCAGTTGAGAAGTCCTGAATGGCATTCTCCTTATAATGTAACATATACATATTTATGCGTATATATATACACATACATACCGTACTGTATCAAAACATATATGTGCTGAGTACTTGTGTTCTTTGGCTTTAACTGGTACTCTGCTTTGTTTAATTGCAGTTCATTGTAAAAGACTCTGGTTGATCAAGCTTTGAAACCCAGCCATTCCTTGGGTAGAAATGTAAAAGTCCGTAATAATGACTCTAGGTGATTTGGACATGGTACACTTGGAGTGATGTAAATTTGATGAATTTCTGCAATATAAATCCCAGGCCTTGGTGAAGATGAGCATATTCTTGCACTAACACTGCAGTTCTATATTGCAGCTTCAGAAAATTAGTTAGAGTAAAAGAGAAATAGATTGCCCAACGCTTTGTAAACTAGTAAGAGCTATTCCCTAAGCAGAACAACCATACGATGACTTTTCCTAGCTCGATGTTGTATTGCTTAAGCATTGGCTGTAATTCTAACAATCATCTGGTGGATGACTGGGACAGGTTTTTTTTGTTTGTTTCTGGTTTTGTTGTTGACTGTTCTCAAAGAATTAGTTGTATTCAGTCTGTAGCTTCTCTTTCTCCTCCAGTTATGAAATGGTTTAACTTTATGCTACTAATAGAAATATTTTCTTAAGATTATAAACTGTTTGACAGCACAGGGTCTCCAAGTGGGGAGTGTTTGTTTGGCCTTCATCATCACTACTGTGGGTGAATATGAGAAGGCAGACTGGAGATGTATCTTAACATCCTTGCCTCTGTTTAAAAAAAAATGGGTTAAGCTGGTGCTTAATTTTTTGTGCATTTCCGATTTGTACCTTTTTTTTTTTTTGCTATTCCCTCAAAATCCTTCTGCTCCCTGTGGGCGGACGCATTGGTGAGCAGCTGGTGTGTCCAACTTTTTTAAGTAGCCTGCTGTTGTCCCAGTTTGCTTGGGGTGAGTGTTTATCTTTCAAAGGGCTAGGGGAGTTACCTCTCTTCACTGACAATGCAGCCGTTCGAGACAGGCGATGCTGACCACGAAGTCGGCGTGACGGGCGAGGGTGAGTGGAGGTGGGTCGATTGGAGGCTGAGGCGTACCAGTTGTGAGTAAATACTGCCACACTCTTTGTCTTTTCGTTTGTTGGTTTTTGGGTTTTTTTGTACATGAATAAAAAAAAGCATATTTTGCACTGGCTCTTGTACTGTTGTGCAGAAGAAATCTGTATCTAGAATCTGTGCTCCAGTCAAAATGCAAATAAACCTGTTTGTAAGAAGCACGGGTTTCGTCTCTGCTTTGCTTGGAGTGGATGGGCACAGGAGAGCCTCGGCATTGGCTCCTGCTTGGTGTGCACCTGTAAGGTGCTGGGCACCCTCTCAAAATCAGTGGGATTAGAGTTTGCAAAGTGCTGGTGAGGGAACATCAGCTGTAGCCAAATGTCCTGCAGCGTTTTCTTCGTGTTGGGACTGACTTCATTTCTCTGCAGCACGATGCAGTGACCAGTTCGTATTTAATCCAGGTCAAGGCATGAGGAGAAATGCCTAATTCTTACAGAAGCCGTGACAATGGGCATACGCTTCAGTGAGAGCACAAGCTATGTTAGATGGCAGCTGGCTTTGGTCTTGCAGTGCTCAGAGGATGCAGGCGTTTCAGAGCCTGGTCCTCGGTGACATCAGAGACGAGCAAAAAGTCCTTCCTGGTAGCAGTGCTCTGTCCCATTTAGCAGCTGTTGGACACACGCTGGAGAAGAGGCAGTGAGGTTTGGACGTGGAGCATTCACAATGGTTTAGCTGGAAACACTTCAGTATCCTCTAAGGGTTAAGCCATAGATCTAATAACATACATGTTCAGGAGATTGATACATGTTCAGTGTCATCTTCCAGCTGGAGAAGATGGAGCCCAGTTTGCAAATAGTATCTTCCAGCAGCCAAACTTCACATTAAGGCAAAGGAGAGGGAATGGATGTACTACCACGTAAAGGTGCTTCTTAATCCAAATTTCAAACTGCAGACAGTTTGAAAGCTTGAAAGTGAGCAGCTTCTCCCAAGATCCGTTTGACTTCAAGAGCAATTTTGCCTCCTTTCTTTTGCTGAAGAAGTATTTGAATCACAAAACTAGAAAATGCAGCATGTGCCTCTGTATTTATGCAAAGTATAAGGGCACAGACAATGTTCCTAGAGGAAGATAGACGAAAAATTATTATTTTTCCCTTACTGGTGACTCAAGCATCCCTAAGAAGAGGAAAGGGACTGTCTACCCTAGTTTCTTTTAGCTTAAAGTTTCACCAAAGGTAAAAATCAAGCTATCTGAAGCCTGATACGGTGAAGTGTTCAACTGCTCCATGCAAGGTTAGGAAGCATCA
Organism: Fulmarus glacialis; assembly: GCF_000690835.1. Taxonomy (NCBI): domain Eukaryota; kingdom Metazoa; phylum Chordata; class Aves; order Procellariiformes; family Procellariidae; genus Fulmarus; species Fulmarus glacialis. The sequence goes on along the minus strand of NW_009200868.1, from coordinate 2,998 downwards.
CGTCTCACGGGGCTGCTGGCATTCAACACGGCTTCTTCAGCTTCAACATAGGTTCAAGTCCACTTGCAGGTAGCAGCAGGGGAGCTGGGCGGGTTGTGCTGTAATGGCAGGATGCTGGTAGGTAGAGGTCCAAGGCTGGCATTTGGGCTCTCCAGGGCTGGCTGGAGGGTGCTGAGTGCCTGAGACCATCGGCAGCAAGTGCTTGGTGGCTGTATGAGCCCTGCCAGCCGCAGGGGCCACCCCTGGGGCCCTTCAGGAGGATGGAGGTGAATCCCTCCCTGTACCCCCCAGGCATGGGATGCCGTGTGAGCATCGCGTGCACAGGTGGTTCCCACTGAGCTCCACGCAAAATTATCCCTCTTCTGTAAGCCTGACCCAGGTGCTGGCAGGGGTTGGTAAATGCAAAAAGGAAGGCTGTCTATCTAAAATTGCCTAATAAAAGCGGTTCAAAGACAGGGAAAGGGGTAATGCTGCACAATTTAATTTCTATGGGAAACACACCAAGAGAAGCTTATAAGGAAAAGACCTCCTAGGGAACATACCCAGGAGTCAGCAGCAGCCATAATTAAGACTGGACAGGAGCTGAAAAGAGCTTTTCATGAGTGAGGAGAGCCAAGACCTAAGACTGGAGCTGCTTAGGCAAAGCATTGGCCTAATCTCATCTAAATCCTCAACAACAAGCAAACATTTTAAAATTAATTTTCCAATTTACAAAACAATGCAGTCTTTCAGTTAAAAGGATTAGTCGCAACTATGGAGAAGGCAGGGAAATAACATCCCTCATATTCTTTCTGTAAAGAAGGTAAATGCTTCGAGGCTTACCTGGGTAGGAAAGATTTGACACTGCAATAATTTAAATTTTTTTTAATGTATTACAGCAGAGTCTGGTTGTCCCGATCAAACTGGAGTTTTAGACGAGCGTAGACTTCTTTGCTCCCCAGAGATGCGTGGCCCAGGGGGGCCGGGCAGCCACTGGGCTTTGGGGTGCACCGACATCTCACATTTCAGGAGGGAACTAAGGTGCCACGTGCTACGAGCCTGCCTAGGAGAGCACAACAGGCTGTAGTGCCTGTCTTGGCTCATCACAAAAAAAAAACGTCCTTCCATTTTTTGGAGAGTGGTGATGCGAATCAGGCTCTACACCCAATATTACGCTATGCTGGTAAGTTGCAGCAGCAAACAAAATCCACCTTGGAGCTTGTTGAGCAAGGACAACAAAGAGAAAGCTGGAAGAAAATAATGTTTTAAATAAAACAAAATGAAACAGTAAAAGATGGTATACTACCACCCTGGATAAAGTCCACCCCCAGGTGATGCGTGACCTTGGAGTGCCAGATCACCTATGTCCTTGTGCTGGGACGTGTAAACTGGCATCTGCCTGCTCCCTGCTGTGGATGTGGAGGCACAGGCCCCTGATTTGTCCTTTTTCCTCTGAGGGTCCCTGATAGATATGTTAAAAGTGCTGCTCATTATGAAAATACATTTTCTTTTGCTATGTATTTTTTTAATCCTAAAATCTTCTAGTTTTGACTGTTGCAAACAGTGCTGCTATCCTTTTTGCAGCCTAGAAAAGCCTCAGTTCTGATTTCGCTGATATTAAGTCATGCAAGTATGATAGAGCTGGAAAAAAGATTGATTAGCAGGAATCCAAAATAAGCCAAGCACATTAGTGACTGAGAAGTCATTTTCCAAGGTGGAAATTTGTTAAATGCTGAAGTTAAGACTATGCTTTAGAGAAGAGGAATGTTAGAAATACTATGTTGGATAGACCGGAGGAAGTGCAACAATAGGAGGAATTTCTTTGAAAGCATTTTCAAAGCTTAGCATCTCGCAGAAGAAAGAGTTTCTGGATGGTTGGCACCACTTTGCAAATTAAGATCTCTGTGACATCACCTAATAATTCAACCTGTGGTAGTAAAATTAGGGAAAAGTTGAGTAAAAAATGAGCACATGACTTTATGCAGAAAGAAAAACGCGGCTGAGGCTGCGTGGCCAGAGCAGCCCAGAAAAGGACAGCTCAGCACAAAAGCATGGAGGCCACATACATTAAGCCAAGTGCGTGCTTCGGCACAGCTGTCCTGAGGACAAAGAACATTGTCCCGGGCAAAATTATTCCAGAACCGCCCACAGTTTCCCTTTTCCAACAGATTTACCTCATTTCATGGCGGTGCCTATGTGGCCACCACTTTTGTTTCTTGAGCAGCCATAGTTGTTTACCGTCACATGCGTGGCCTGAAAGAAATAAAGTCCAAGTGAGAACATGGGGATAAATTTGGTGATTGTTGAAGTAATTAGTGGGACAAAAAAGGAGAGGCATTCTGCTTTGCTTTTTCAAAAGTTTTGGCTCCCTTCTGGCTCTGCCAGTCCCTGCTGATGGCTTTGCAGCATCCTTGCCACGTTTATAGAACAGGAGCGACTGTTCCCAAACAAATATGCACGCAGCCATGTTGCTGGTTTAAATGCATGTCCACCTCCTGAACACCTTGCTCAGAAATGCAACCTACTGACAGCCTGCTCTGGAGAACACCTCTCTCCGTGATTGTTTAAAGCAACAAAGTGAGTCCACAAATTTTGTGATGAAGGTGGGGAGCAGGGTTCTGCACTACCAGCCTTCACTACTTGGCTTGGGTGCCTGGATAAAGGGAGTTAGGCTGTTGTTCTTACTGGTTTCTAGAGGACACTCTGTCTCTCCATGGATGATACAGGGTATTTCATGATACTAGCCTTAAGTGATGGCTGAAAGTGAGCGGTGGGATTGCCCCCCAGAGTCTCATCTTTGGGCACTTTTTTAAGGACTAGTGGCTCCTCATATTTAAAGTAGGTCATTTATGGTTGGGTTTCTGGTTTGTCATCAGAAAATTTGGTTCACTGCTGTGTAGTTAAAATTAACATCAGAAATGATGTTAATTGTTTGGATGCTACTGCTTTACTCCTATCTTCCCCCAAATAACTGACAACCACAGACGCTATTACAGGCTGGATCGATGGGCCAAGGCCA
>NW_009200867.1:0-15801 GCF_000690835.1 Fulmarus glacialis | reverse complement strand
AAAAAAATATAAATAAAGGTATATTGAAGCTGTTTTGAAAGGAATTTTTCCCAGACTTATTTCTGTTCAAAATTTTCCTTGTGGTCTGGATGGTGGAATATGGAGATTGCTTATTACAGTCATGGAGATAGAAGCCTGGGTAGTATCTACAGTGCACTGGAGGACAAGATTAGAATTCAGATCATTTCAGTGCTGGAGAAGAGGTCTTAAAAATAGAGTGCAGTTCTGCAGAGATGAGTGAACAAGGAATAATCAACCAGAGAAAGAATGTCAAAACAGTGGAGAAATTGCGTGGAGAACTGTGGCATCTCCTCCATTCAGTGACTTTAAGAACAAGCAGGACAAATATCTACCAGGAGCACTCTTTCTAGAAGCAGAGACATGCTCAGCAAGCCGGGAGGAGGAGTTTATAAACTTGTGGACAGGGCTGCTTTTCAGGGGGATCTCTACTGGCTAGAAGAATGAGCCAACTGGAACTTTATGAAAGTCAACCAAGGCAAGTGAAGTTCTGCACCAAAACAGCTGGGGAATAAAATTATTTTGTAGAAAAGGACCTGAGGGTCCCAGTGGTCAGGAAGTTTAAGATAAGTCAGCAGCATGCCCTTGCAGCAACGAAAGCCAACCTCATATTGGGCAGCAAGAGTGTAGGCAGCAGGTCAAGGCAAGTGATTATTTCCATCTATTCAACACTCGTGAAACTACATTTCAGTACGGTGTCCAATTTTGGGCTTTCCAGAACAAGACAGACATTGACATACAGAGGTCACCAAGCCTGTCAGGGGATTGCAGCACTTGGAGTACAAGGAGGGACTGTGAGAGCTGGGTCTGTTCAGGCTTGAGAAGAACAGGCCAAGGGGAGACCTTATTGATGCCTATAACTTCCTAATAGGGGGGAACAGAGTCTGTGGGGTCAGACTCTTCTCAGAGATGCACAGCAGACTGACAAGGGGCACAAGTTGGAACACAGAAAAAATCTTATTAGATAGAAGGAAATTTCTTATTTTGAGGATGGCCAAACACTGGAGCAGGTTGCACAGAGGGGTTGTGGAGTCTCCATCTATGGAGATATTCAAAACCTCACTGAACATGGCCCTGAGCCACGTGCTTAAGTTGCCCTGCTTTGAGCAGGAGGGGGGTGGCCTCTAGAGATCCCTTCCAATATAAAGTACTTTATGCTTATGTGGTTCTATAGGGGAGAAATATAAAATTGCATAGGAAGTATTATGTTCTAAAACTGAGAACTGAGAAAAACAAACGCTTTATTTGAACAAATGCTATGTTTGTTCCTTGGTCATATAAACTATTTAAGAACCTGTCTACAGTAGAGAAATCAGTAGGTGATATCTTAGCCAAATGTTAATTTAATGAATGGATTACCAGTTGTGTAATGGCCATACAGTTCATGCTGCAGGGTCATCTATAGCATGAAGGGTCATCTGAAGCACCTGAAAGGTCAGACATACATGCAAGATGCAGGACAACTAATCAGCAATTACAAGCTGCTGCACGTCAACAACTTTTGTGCATGTGTGTATTCAGCTTATACTGAATACACTGAGAAATGAATGAACTAGCCCGCCATTTGCTGGGGCTAGGTGTTTACACTGGCAGTGGGAGTAATTAGCTTCTGGCTATCTGGCATGGCAAATTATCACCTTCATATTCCTGCATAGTCTCTTTTTTTTTCTCCTTTTCTTCCTGTTTTGGTATTGTTGCTTCTACCATTCTCTTTCCACTATCTTTTTTTTTTTTTTTTTTTTTGGTGAACTTCTTTCTTTTCCTCCAGTTCTCTATTAACTTTCACAATTCTTTCAGGACTTCTCCCTAATTTTCCGTTCTCCCCATTAATCCCTCAGATCATCTTTTGTCTGAATTATCATTCTGTGCCTAGTTTTTGTCTTGCTTCATCTGATGGTGAGCTTTTTGGAGTAGATATTGGACAGATTATGTTGAATATTACTGGATTTATGAAAGGAATAAATCTGGTCCAAGGTATTTAAGTATGTGTTTGTAAAGCACCATGTAAATGCATAACAATAGCTGTGATTAACACTAATAATATTACTGTTGTCATGGTTAATAATAGACGTGATCAATGCCTTTATAAATATAATTTGTCACTAGTGTTGTAGTTGTTCAATGAAGGTGGTTTTGATAATAATAAACACTGTCAACAAATAATATTCTTCTTGATTATAGAAGAGGCATTCTAGTAATTTGCCTTTCTCATAATTTACCTGTTGTAGGTAAAATTCGAAATGGATCAGTAATTATTAATGTACTTCGAGCTACTCATTTAATGAGAGGAACAATTACTGCTTGCTTCCATTCTTCAATCATTTTGCGTTGCAGCGTGGAAATGTACATATCAGAATAGCAAAGAGGGGCCCACAGAGCCCTTGGGGTTTTATTTTCAAGTGTCTCAATGGCTTAGTTCTGTAAGACATTTTTAAAAAATTATGTAGTTTTTCTTAAAGAGATCTAGAGCCACAAGAGTGAATGCCCTGATTATGATCTAAAAGGTGGTAAATGCCTACATTCATTTTATAATGTCAAAAATAGTTGGAGCTGGGAAAGCATTAGAAAGAAGTATTACACATTTTTCATGTTGTTACTTTTCCCAGGGTATCAGTTTGTGGCTACCATGGAAAGCTGGCTCCTGGGCAAAAGATGGAATTTTGATCTACCTAGTTCAGCCATTTGTATGAGCATGGGGAGGATGAGGTCACTTTGGACAGATGCCCCAGAAATCAGCAACAGGTGTACCTGGGTGGAACATAATGAGAGGGGTATGGAAAATACCCTAATTCGGAATAGCTCATGGGCTTATGCGTTGGGCTTTCCTTCTGGTGGAACGGAGCTATGGATATGAATCTTCTCAAAGAGAACGGGGTTAAACCTTTACCTCCTTCAACTGGTGTGTGCACTCTTGGCACTGTTTTAAAATGAAGTGGTGTCCACCATGTCCTTAGCGTGATGCTAACTGCAAATCTGTGCAAAGGGTACCTGATCTGCATGACCAGCTGGAGGAAAAATGCAGGTTTTGAATCTTCCTAAAGTACAGACCTGAGATAACTGTTCAGCAGCTCAGCTGTATCTAGACATTTATATGAAATAGGACTTTGTGCACCTGGGAAGCATTAATACTAACCAGGCAAGATCTATTCTTGCCAGGAACAGAACCTTGAATTCTACTTTTGTCTCAGGAGATTCTTTTCACTGCTAGTCTCAAGAGTTTTGGCTCAACCACTGATATTATCAATTATAATGAGTTAATTAATTAAATAAAAACAACCTAAATGTGTTTTATAATATATTAAACCAAAATTATTTTCAAATCCTACTTTATAAAACATTCAATAATAATTAGAATAAAAAACTTAATAAAGTCAGTGAAATTTAATATTTTTTGAAATGGTCCTTGTTGTTTAAGTTATTGTTTCATGATGTTTGGTTTGTTATGAAGTCCTAGCTTCTGGAGTTATAATGCGCTCAGTTTATACTCTATAAAAGTAGATTTGTGGAATTTTTGGTATTCCTTATAGTTGCAGAGAAACATCCAATATATAATCACACTGGAATCTTAAGGTTAATTATAAAGAAAACATTTTTTTTTACTTTTTAAGTTTTGCGTGTTTTTTCCTGGGGGACCTAAGGTCTGGGTTTTCCAGGTGGTTATTTTTGAATGATGGAGGTTGATAACATTGTTTCTAACAGAGATCTGGATTCTGAAATAGAATTACAGCTAAAAGAATGGAATTTTAAAAAGCAGCAAAATTAAATATTACAATATAAAGTTGTTTTCATTAGAGTTAACAAGTACATCATAAATATAAAAGTTTAAAATTTAGTTTGAAATTCTTAGTGAATGAACAGAATAATCTTGTGGAAGAGGACTTAAAAAATTTAAAGCACAGCTCCACTCCAAAAACAAGATAAAACCAAACATCCGGGAAGTCCCCGAATTGTGGATTAGCAGAACAAAGAGAGTTTTTCTTTTTCTCTGAGCTTGACTTCCTTTCTGTTCTCAAAAAACCCCCAAACTTTTGTAAGACTTTGGAACTTTTATGCTTGGGCAAGAAAAAGGGAGGTTTATGCTCCCAGAGACTTGGGAACGATGGACAGTAACTGGTAGCTACAATTAAACATTAATTAGATATTCACTCTGCTTTATTTTGAATGTTTGTGCCAACTTAGAAATCTCAATTTGCTATGGTAATTAGGTAGACTTTCTGCATAAATAAGGCTATATTAAGACAGTTTATGTGGATAATAGTTTGTTCATAGACTTGATTTTTATAGTTCATGATCACTCCCTTTTTAATTAATTACTTATTTTTATATGAGTGATAGGAGAGTCATACAACTGCACTCCCGCAGCATGTACCTGGGGGTTTTCTGTTGAAGTGTAAATACAACTGCACTCCCGCAGCATGTACCTGGGGGTTTTCTGTTGAAGTGTTTTGAACAACAAATGTAAGTTAATGCTGGGCAGACTGAATTTACATACTAAGGGGTGTTTTTATGTACACGTGCAAAAAGTACTCCTTTTCTATTGTAATATCACTCAAAAATGTTCCAAAAGGGAAGAAGTGTGTTATTCCCTTGTATCCTCTTTCTTATACATGGTAATCATTGTACATACAAATATATGCACAAAAATAATCCTGTCTCTTGGATTAGAAGCAGTAATTATCTCTGCTTAATATATCTGTCATAGTGTTAGTAACCATTTGATAGGGAATGCTTCTGCTTCTTTGCATTAATTCAGGCTTTCAGTAATTTTTTTGAATACTAAAGAAAATTCAGTAAAGCTCATCTGTGACTGAAATACTGGAAAGTGCTTCAAAATCTGCTTAATTATATCAGTCAGTACAGCATCAGAAATTTGCAATTTGTCCAGTTAGCAAATGGATAGTTCAAGTGTGCTCCCAAACTGAAGCAGGCCATGACTTGTACTCTGGTCTACTAAAAATTGTTTGGTATTTTCATTTTTGTTTTCAGTTTGTAATAAGCATCAAAAATAAGAATCATTACTTTTTATTCTAGGAACACTTGTTATGAACTTGATACTGCAAACCTGAAGAGAGACACAAGATGGAGCTTTTCTCGGAAGTCATGGTTTGCCAGGCTGTCTGGGGGCAAGTGGTGCTGACATCCAGAGGGTCTCCACAAAGACGTGTCATGAAGCAGGCAGCTGCAGGCATTAAGGTTAAGATCCCCAAAGGAATTTATGATAGCAAAACCTAGCTTTTAGGTACATTGCATCCCTGCCTGAGAAGTTCTTAGGAATTAGATGCATAAGTGTGGGAGACTCACTTCACCCAATGATACACTTCCTAATTAGCCATGGGAAAGCAGAGAGGAAATGCTTATGGTTGAAATAATTTTCTTCATTTCCAAGAAACCAAGCACATTTTCTGAGACTGCCAGAGGGGCCTGTCTCCAACTGGGATTTACCACTTTGAATCCCTTTTAAAGGCAGGTTAGAGACTTGAGGATTGTACCAAGGTATGCTCATAAAATACTCCTGGGAGGAGTGTCTCTCCTTTTTTTCACGAGTTCAGTGATTACAGTGCTCACTTGACATGGGGAAGAATCTTGTTTAATACCTTTCATGATATAAGTAGTTCTTAGAGTGCTCCAAATGCAGATTTTAGTCATCTGAAGAAATGCAATGGCAAATGCCTTCAGCATATGTTGGTAACTGATCCAGGACCTTGAGGATCTACCAACTTTTTGAGAATGCCGACACATCTGGGATGAGATGAGAAGGGGTTAGTGCTTCACTGCCAGAATATGAAAAGTATCAGGCACATTAGCCTTGGAAGGACTTCTAAATGCGTAAAGTGTATACAGTTCATGGATCTGTGGGGTTTTTGGTTTGTTTGTTGTTGTTATCTTTTAGTCTGGCTATTTTTTGGCATGTTGAGCTCAATAAGTCTACAGGAAGGATTAGGAAGGGAAAAAAAAGTAATTAATTTCCTAATGGTCCTTATGTTCAGAAAGCACTTCGGGTCCAAGCATGCAAGAAGAACTCATAAAAATATTCAGCTCAGATTTACTTACCCCACATGTCTGAAAGTGTCTGGTTCACAATGTGCACACCAAGAAGCTCTAGTGTACCTAACATTACAGTGCAGTCTCATTACAACATAATAGAAATTTGAAGTCAACTTTTTGGTTTCAATTACTGATTTTCACTGGCTTATACAAATCTGAAATTCTCCAAATTAAGGTGCAGAACTGTGAATCTTTCTTATAATTCATGTTATTTCTTGCACATCTCTTAAAAGGGTCAAAACTGATGGGTTTCTGTGCTATCTATATGAAATAGCTTGGCATATATGAGTTCATCATTTTTCACCTGTGTGAAAAGTGCAGGCTAAAGTTAAGTTTTCCTAGTGTTAGAATTTGTATTCTTTATGGTGTTATGGACTACCATCAATAGAAAGAAAAAAGGCTATCCCCTCTGAAATAGCAAAAAACCTTTAGGCAGTCTAGGATCCAGCTTTCCTGCTGTAAGACCTGGGCTATTGTGTTACACCCAATCAGCTCAGTTAAGTACCTATCTTCTGAAAGTAATCAATAGTTCTTATTGTAATTAACTGTATCAGTGAAGAAATGCCGGATAATGTTCCTATACACTTAAATCTCTGCTGCATATATTGTTAACTGTACCGGTTTCCAGTATTCAAAAAGACTAGGGGCCATTTGAAATAAATAGTCTGCTTACTGCGGTCATCTTATTTTGAAGGGTTTAGGCATTTAATAGTATGATGTGGGCTGCTCTGTGTTAGTTACTTAGATGCCAGAGAACAGCCCTGGACATTTACTTCTGTAGCCTCAGTGGACAAAGTTGCTTAACTTAGGGGCTTAACTCGGAGAAATCTGGGAAAAGAGATACTGTGCTGGATTTCTTTCCATTTGGCCAGCTCTAGGGAGACTCCCTGTTCAGTATGTGGTCCCCAGTTGTCATGTCGGTTGACTCTTAGTTTCCTTAAAGCTTAATTGCTCTTGTTATATTGTATGTAAAACAGTTGAATCAGGGATAATTCCCATGCTGAAGAGCTAAAAGAAGTTGCAGGTTGACAAAAGTATTTTCTTCTTACATTATCTTTTAATTTGTTGTATAAATGTCACAAGCAGGATCCACTTTAATTACCAGGAAGACAGGTGATGTGATACGCTATTTCTGCAGTTAGGAGCAGCAGTAACAGATATCGATTGATCAGAGTATGACTCTCATCATGGAAAGCCAGCATGATAGCTATAACAGAAGGACAGGGGAGCAAAGACATTGCGCTCCCTTTGATGAGATATGACAAAAATGCCAATAGTGAAAGAAAACAAAGCTGATATCTTTGTCTATTGTTGCTAGTAGCTGTACTCATGTAATATTTCACTAAATGCAAGAATTAACTCTGAGTCTTAATGGGTTTTTTTTGACAGAAGCAATAGCAAGTATTCTGAATGTTGTTTGGCTTTATCCGGGGTGAAACTGACTGATAGAGTCAGAAATTCCTTCTGCATGAATGTTGATTTTATTCTCAGAAGACCCATCAGCAACACTCCAACACTGTACAACCAGATTAATCTCTCTGTCTCAAATACTCTACCTGTATTTTCCACTGCAGCTGCTTTTACTTCCATGAGAATATAAGCAGCAAATTTTATTGTCTTGCTGTATTTAAAGTGGGTTTTGGTCCACTTAACCCCAGGAAAATGTTGCAATTCCTTCTTTGTCAGACAGATTTTTGGTATTTGGTTGCTGACTGAAGCACCAGGGTTTAGAATCAGTGCTAAGTTACACAGCACCATATTTCTTCTACAAGCCTTCATATTCTTTTGTACATTTATATGTCTATATAGAGAGAAACATATCCATTTTGCTGCTGAATAGAAAATGTGAACTGTAATCTAAAATACATGCATGAAGCATTAAAAAAGAAAAAGCTCTGAGACTGATAAATAATTCCCTGACTTTTATGTTCCTTGTTTACAGGCGTATTTAAATTTGGAATTATCAACACAAGCAAAGGCTGACAAAATGATGACATTACTCTTTGAATCAGAAATTACCAATTATGATCAGTGCAGTTGAGCTTAGTAGTGGAACAATTCCAAACTGTTTGTTTCCAAGATGCACAAGTATTTGCAGATCTTCTTTCATCCTCATTGACCTTGTCTTTTCTGCCAAGGGAGTTATATCAGTAAGTATGGCACAGGAATTATATGTGGTGATCACTTCGAGGCTAATGCTAGTTCACAACAAAATACCCGTTGACCAGAACTTTTCATAGAGAGCTTTTCATACCTAAGATCTGAGATTTCCATCGTAATCAGTCTTCTGATATCTGCTGTGCTACAAAATCCATCTGGTTTCTGTGTAAGTCTGAAAAAGAAATTGGGTGGACACCTTTGACTTCTATTCTATAGGATACAATAGTTTTAATTAAAGTTGCCTCTCTTTCTGAGGATTTCAAAATGTTTGTTTTATTTTTCCTCTTCAGTGAGGTCTCTGTTCTTTCTGTGGCACTAACAAGTTTTCATTTTCTTCTATGTTTACTCTTTCACTGAGGATCCTGTGAGATCTTTCGGTGTCATCCAGCCTTCTGGCCAAAGGCAACAATCAGAGCAACTCAGAGCTGCTTCATAATCGACATTTGTGTTTTCCAAATTTTTTCCCCCAAAGGGGAGTATTACAGCTAATAGATAAGGACAGCAACAAAACAAAACCTCCGAAATAAAAGTGGAAACTAATATGTTTCATGCCCAGTAAACAAATCCAAGAACCTCCTCCCAAATAAACAACCAAACAAAAAAACCCTTCCACAAAAAATCCCAGGCACTCTGAAAGCTTTGGCTACTGCATGTGCAACAGAAACCTTATAAAGTATGCTCCAGTTATTGCGGTAACCTGAGAATCACCATGATTGCTCTTAGTTGTGAATAAGGGTATCGAACTTCCTAAAACCTCTTTGCCAGCTAGTCAAATTGTATTAGAGCTAGAACAGTCTATGTGCCTGAACTGACCTTCATCAAAATAAAATTTAACCCTTTTAAAAGAAGATTTAATCACTCTATAGCAGTGAAGCAGTGATATGTACAGTCCCTGACAAAATGAGCTACCTGGGTGAATACACTGCCTAGTCATTGACTATGCTACTCATACACTACATATGCTCTTTGGTATCTGTAGACAGTACTTTTTGAGTATAGAGAGTGTTATGCTCAAAATCTTGTTATGGACAGAAAAGAAACACATCTCATATGTAAACTAATTTATTGTTAGTGTATTTGAAATCTTAACAATTTCATCAATGAATTATTATTAGTCCAGATGTAACTCTTAAAAAAAGTAAAAAAAAAAAAAAAGAGCAATAGAGAAGAAAAAGAGTTCAAATTTTTACACGCACTACCCCTTTTCATAGCATCATAGATTCACACAGAATTACAGAATCATGGGATGGCTGAGTTAGTAAAGCACCCCTGAAAATCACCTAGTCTAATCCCCCTGCTCAAAGCAGGGTGAACTACAGCAGGTTGCTCAGGGCCATGTACAGTTGGGTTTTGGATATCTCCACGGATGGAGACTCCACAACCTCCCTGAGCAACCTGTGCCAGTGTTTCCCCCCCTCATTGTGAAGAAGTTTTTTCTTACGTTTAAGTGCAATTTTCTGTGTTTCAATTTGTGCCTGTTGTCTCTTGTCCTGTAAATGGGCACCACTGAGAAGGTTCTGGCTCTGTCTTCTTTACTCCCCTTATGATGTATTTGTACACACTGATAAGATCCTCCTGAGCCTTCTCCAGGCTGAACAGTCCCAGCTCTCTCAGCCCTTCCTGACATGAGAGATGCTCCAGCTCTTCCATCATCTTCATGCCCCTTTTTTGGACTCAGTCCTGTCTCTCAGCCCATGTGCCTCTTGTATTGAGGAGCCCAGAACTGGACCCAGCATTTCAGGTATGGTGTCATCAGGTTTGTTTGTTTGTTTGTTTGTTTGTTTTTATGCTGGTGGTGTGGTCACCTTTCCAATGCTTTTCTGGATCCTAAGATTTATGATTTAATTCTGGTATGTGTGGAGGGTGTACAGTCAGTTGTCAACATCCCAAACCCTTTGTTGGGAGAAGTATGGTCATAATGATAGTTTCTTCTTCCTTACTCTAGGATCCATGTGGGATTTACTTGCTAACAAGCACTACACCTTGCTCTTTTATCTCTGGTCTGCAGGTTCATATTATATCTGAATTTTCTCTATGCGGTGTTTTTTATATATGTTAGATAGCTGTTTTTTCTTCTCTTTATTACCCCTAAAACTGTTTTTGCCCAGCTTCATGTCTGCATTTCTTTAACTGGCCAAGCTGGTCTTAGCCTTCCAGTTTCTAGATTTCTAGTGCCAGCCTGTGCCCATTTTCTTCTCCCCCTGTGCCCATAACCCCTTTACAGTGCATCTTGTGTCCCCAATCCAAGGCCTCTGCTGCCATACCAGGCCCGTATTCCTCTACACTCCATCATTATCTCAGTGTCATAAATATTTAATTCTGCACAGAATAACCACTTGTTATTACTGTCTTTATAAAATTATGGTTATACCATACAGAGATTAACAAAAGTAAAATAAATTAGGCTTAGCCACCTGTTCATTAGAAGAAAATCTGCTTTGTCTAAACAAACTAGAACAAAGTGGCAGACAGGTCAAAACAATTTCAGACAAAGCAAGCCTGACAAACCTCAGTCCTAAGGAGCAGCAAACCCAGTATAAAGCCTGTGGCCTGTTGCTAGTGGTGGCAATACTATATGAACTCCGCTTCAGAGGATCCAGAAGGAATTTCTGGATCATGGTAGAAAGTTCTAAATGGTGAAAAAGATCTGAAAAGTGGAGAAAAAATAAAAAATATATAAAGTTCATGATTTTTCGCTGGTTTCAAATCAAAGTTTGCAGTGTGTTCTAAAGTGCTGGCTTGCTGAGAGTGTAAAGAAGTTGTTGCTGTGACATTTAGAGAGCAAGCATCCGTAATTGAAAGATTAAACTTGATTTTTTTTTCAAGGCAGAACTTGAAGGACTGAAAAATCAACAACACTTGATTAATCAAGTTGGCAATGTCAAGAGAAAAGCCTTTTAGGCGTTGTATTTGAGGTATGCATGAATCACAAGCAGCAAAAGGTACATACAGTTGCAGAAAATGTACAAAAGCCATTGTTTTGAAAGTTATACAGCCTGAAGCAGCTATTTCAATAGGGCCTTTGTCAAATAACAGTATTCTGCAGTGAATTAATTACACGGCTAAGCATGTCAACATATTTATAAGGGTGGTCCTTGGTGCATCTATTCCAGTACGCTCAGTAGAAAACTTACTAGAAACATCTCCAGAAGCAATCCAGGATTTATATGCTTAGAAAAACTGATCTCTATCAATCTGTTCCAACAGTGCTAAGGCAAGATAAGAGCACCTTGTCCACACAGGTAAAGAAAATTAAGCCTAAAACCTCTTGGGTTCACCCTCTTGCAGTCCACAAAATTCTTGCCACTAAGATCATACTTGGAAACTTGTATTAAGGATGGATGAAAGGTGTGGCCTTCTGTAAGGCCATCAGAGAATTTTTGACTTACTGGCATAGCTTCATGATTTCTTCTTTTGTAAACAACTTTTCTTTGCCATCAGCCGATGAGGCTGTCAACAGAGAAGGTCTAACGTGATTCTTTGAACCAGGCTGTAGGCTTTTCTAATGACTAACATTTGTCCTTAGCTGGTGATGCCTTCAAAAATTCATTTTGTGTGCTGCACCTAATCTAGCTTCTTGACAGCTCCAAGCACCTAAACGAGCAGAACTTTCCTGACCTGAGGCTGAAACTGAACCTTTGTTTACATGTAACTTGATAAAAGCATTCCTCAGAAAATTTAAAGGTGCTATTTTCTAGGCATATGGAACAAGTTTATCTTGTTTAAGATCCTATTGACAGAAACCAAAAACAGTGTCTAAGAAATGTTACAGACCTTCATACCCAGTGGTAGAATTGTTTTCCTGATGGAATGGGAAAGAAGTGTTTATCTGTTGATTTATTTGAGCTGCTATTGGCTGCATTGTATGGGTGGGTCGTTTCACAGTGAATAGTAAATGTCTCCTAAGACTGTGTTTTCTAGGTGATTTTTAATTTTATTTATTTATTTTATTTACTCTCTCTGAATAAGAACCCAAGCTTCTTCATAGAAGCCCCGGCAGTTTTCATTCTATTTCTATCTTCTGAATCAGGCTTCTTTTCCATCACAGTGCCAAAGAAACTATCTTGTTAATATTTTTGGTCAAAAGTGACTATAGATTAAGTATTCCTGCAGATTTATCTTTGTGTAGAATATCTTTTACTGTCTGGAAATATTTATCCATCATCATATTCTTATAGTGTTTTGAAGTGTTGTTCCTTTAAAAAGATTTTCCTACGTCCAAAAGGCTATACTACATTTTGTTGTTATTTCAGTATTGTAAGAATCCCAAAAGAATTCCAATAAAATATTCTCCTCTACAAATAGAAACTTCCATTTCAAAAAACTTGGGAACTCTTCTTCTGCTATGGCTACAGTCAGCTTTGTCTCCTACTAGAGCTAATTTAGCATTTAGAGGGCAACAAGTCTGTACAAGTACACAGAAAGAAAATCTGACAAGAAATGAAACTCCAGACTCTGACACAGCTGTACTGAATGCCTCTTCTGTTCTGCCAGACCAGTTTAGCTATCTCGCTTTTTCTTCTGTGCAGGCTGAGAAGCCCAAATCTAATTAAATAGCAGAGAAAAACGAGACATGCAATTGATCTGTGAGAGGAGAAAGGGGAATAAATTAGCACTGAGAAGTTTAAACTGAAAAGTAATTTCAGTGTATTTATCAGATTGGCATTTGAGGCAATCCATTTGTTTTGGAAGCCATTTTTACAGTTAGCCAAGAGATAACCCACCATTTCCCCCTACTATGCTTCTTCCTTTCAAAAGCAGAAATCAAACGCTTTTGATATGCCTTCAGAATTTATCCTACAGAGGAAAACAAAAAAAAAAGCTTTCCTAACATCCCATTTTCTTGTCCTTGCCATGTATCTAATATTCTCCCACAAGACATATATCCTTGTCAAGACCTTTTTTATTCAGCTACATCTTACGCCATTTCTCTTCATGAAGTGCTACCTGGCCCCTTAAATTTGGCTTTGACAGAGTGCTTTGAATACTCAGATAAGGTATACATAACCCATTGAAGGGCCAAGTCTGAGTTTCATGATTCTTACTGAGAAGGGGAGAATGAGATTAGAAAGAGCTTGAACTGCCCTTTGTATTATCACATTGTCATGTTCAAAGAATATTTAACATGTAAACACAATCAATCTTATTCTCAGTATAGTCTGCAGCATTATCTTTACAGATTATACAAGCAGGTGTACAGTGCACTTCATAGTCTCATTTTAAAGGGGCTGTAATTCCATATCTGCTTAGTGAGTCTCTGCTCTTATTCAAAGTGCATCAACATGCAAATAAGGACATAAATCTTGAGGAGAAGGAAATGCAACAGAAACTTGGTTGTAAATGAAACAAAGTTTCACAATCAGTCAAATACGCAGTTTTACTCAATATTTGGTGCATCACAGCTGCTTCTAGTCTCTCTAATCTCAGCATGTTCAATGTCTCCAGAGCTTTTATTTGACTCACTCATGAGTTATGATCAGAGATGTCATGAGATGCAGTTAAGTAGTGCAAATGAGCGCTGGGTGGGGGATGCTGTTACTCTTTCAAATGTTTGATAATATCCCCTCGCAGTGTCATAATTTCAGTGTTGCATATTATCAAGTTTTCAAAGCTATGGGGCATGATGGATTGCCTTTGCCTTCCCTTGTATCTTTTAGAATAGGATATTTTGTAGACCTCACAGGCTTTCTTCAGCTGTTTATGCTATGAACACAGCAGGATCTTTTGGTGCCTCAAGTAAGCTAGTTGGGCATTGGTATTAGACAACTTTTAAAAATGTAGACCTGGTTATTTTTCAGGATTTCCAGTGATTCTTGTTAATTCATTTAAAGGTGGAGGCAGGGCACAAATTCTCTTTCATATGGAGAAAACATGCAAAAACATTTTCTTCTTCTGCCCTTGAAAGGAAAAAAAGTTCTATTTTAGTGATATTCTGAGATGGGTTATGCAAAAATCGGCTGGTAAATGGGGGAAAAACTCTCTCCCTCTAAGGAAAGGAGAAAGAAACACAGATATCTGCTGCAGCTGTAAGAATGAGGTATTAGCAAGGCTGAATTACATATGCAATCAGTGAATCATGCTGGAAAGCGATGCAGTATGTTATTGAGGACCCTGTGGGCAGTGGTCTTTGGAACCAAAGGGAAAAACAGCCGGAGGAAACTCTGAGCTATAGTGCACATATATCTTTGATTTTGGGAATTTTCCTAAACACTACTATTCAATTCATATTCAACTCCCAAAGGAATGTAAGAAATTGTTCCTGAGAAATTCTATGATGTCTCACTACAGGCCATGTTTTAATGTATATGGTTTTACTTTGAATGTATCTTAATTGCTTTTTTGAAGTGATGAAGTTGCAAAATCAGTGACTAGAACTGAGACTGAGACAAAATGGTGGGTGTTTTCAGATTGAGGCTATAAATGTCTCCATTCAGAATAAGGAAAATATTATTTTTCTGGCTGTAATCCATAATTAAAAATTTTACATGAACATGAAAAGACACTAATGAGATAGATATTCTTGTGATTACAGAAGAAGGGTAAGTTGTTACTAAGGAGACTACCAAGATGTACAACACTTGCAATGATGTGCATTGTTAGATGAAATTTCAAAATATTTAGGTGGGTGCATACAGACTAGTAGAAGACCCCTGTGGTCCTACAGCTCAGCTTTCCACTGTAAGCGATGAATTGTTATTTCTGTTAATGTGAGTCTCTACTGGAAATCAGAGAATAAAAATATAAACCCTAGAGTAATCCAACATGAACTATAAATTTTGATTAGACTCATGATAATATATCACATTTTCAAGGGAATGGGATAGCATTCTTCAGACTGTACTTCACACTTCATAAACACTTTTGATGGCTGGATATTTGCTATTGGTTTTTGATTATTTGGATAAGCTCTTCACCTGCTCATTGGGCTGTTGAATTCTCCATATATGTGTCCCACTATGCTTCCTCCCTTGCTTAAGGAAAACTCTAACACTGGCTCTTGTCTTCTTCAGAACATTTCTATGGTGTAGCCTTTCTGTCTGCTATTTCTTCCTAGAAACAGGAACTCAAGGTCTACCTGTCTTAGTCCTACAGATCAACCACTCTACAGATATTCTAATAAATTAAAGAAGGACAGACTTCTCTTGTGGGTTTACAGGCACTGAGACCATTGGGGTTATATGGGTATGTGGAATAGTAGAGATTTGCCTTGGTAGTTTAGATCATAAAGTAATAACTCTTCCACAGAAAATTTAAAACAGCAAAACCCCCTCTAATCTCTAAAATAAAGCGGATGATTTATCTTCATGTTATCATTTTACTTATATATGAGCTAGTGTAGGTGTGGGAATTTGAGATCAGCCTCTAAAATTGAGTCCCAGAAACTCAACCAGAAATGACTACAAAGACATAGCTTTTAAGAGTTTTTAAGTTTGGCTACAGTTGGAGGTTATGAAGATGGAAAGGTAAATTTGCAGTACAGCTAAATCCGCACTGAAAATGAAGAAAGTAATTAATACGAAAACCAATGCAAAATTTAATAGTTTTGGTGTTGGTTCCTTCCCCACCCCCACCCCCACC
>NW_009200866.1:21105-35934 GCF_000690835.1 Fulmarus glacialis | reverse complement strand
CTCACCACCAACCGACCGATGCCCAGCCAACCTCCCCTTAGTTTTATTGCTGAGCATGACGTCATATGGTATGGAATATCCCTTTGGTCAGTTGGGGTCAGCTGTCCCAGCTGTGTCCCCTCCCAACTTCTTGTGCACCCCCAGCCCACTCGCTGGTGGGGTGGTGTGAGAAGCAGAAAAGGCCTTGACTCTGTGTAAGCACTGCTCAGCAACGAAGACATCCCTATGTTATTAACACTGCTTTCAGCACCAATCCAAACATAGCTCCATACTAGCTACTGTGAAGAAAATAAATTCTACCCCAGCCAAAACCAGCACAGTGATACATTATGCTGCTTTTGGTTTCCTCTGGCAATTTTAGAAAATCCTTCATTCTTAAATAATGGAAATGGTGAGAAAATATGGGTTTCTGGAATTCTGATTTTAAGGGTAGATTCATTATCAGATACATCGAAGTGCTGGAAACAAACGTATCATCCCCAAGTGAAATAGACACAGGCTGAAAAACTTCCTATGATCTAAATACAATTTATCTCCATGAGTAAATACAATAAAGAAGTTTAAATACAAATCTTTAAGTGGATTCTGAACATGCTATTTTTGTAATAATTTCTATGCTATATGGAAAGTACTTTGAAAGTAACTTCATAAGCTATAGTTTTATTTCAAGCAGATAGCACAAGTATTCACAAACTCTCCCTTGACCTTTCTGGCATGGAATATAGTAATGATCAGATTGCTTAGCCAAAAAAGAACTTTTTTTTTTTCATCAGACTGTTTTCTTATGTGGGGGAGGGGAAAACCCAGCTTAAGGTCTCCAAGAAGCTACAGATTTCCTGCAAATACTAATGCATATTCAGTGCTTCAAAAGCCAGTGAGTAAGCAGGCTAACAAACAGAAATAAAGAAACTCTGTCATCATCAGTTTGCAAGGAGATTTTAGCCAGAAAATTGTAAAACAAAGAGTGGCTCCGTTGTTATGTAAAATTATATGTATGTACTATACGCAACTCAGTCTACATAAGATCAATGTTTTTGCACAGCTGCTACTTTAAAAGAAAACCATCAAGTGTCAGGCAATGTCAAGCAAATGTTCTTCCCTAAACGTATATGTAGTGTGATGCCCGAGATTTTCTTTTCTTCTTGACAAACTCTTGCCTCAATCACTATACAGCTTCTCATTTTTCGAGAAGTCACTCAGGAAACTGCCTCTCCTGCACAACCTATTGCTGTAAGGATTTTGTAAGAAGGAATCGATACCAAATACAAAAGTTTTGCTGTTGATACTAAATTATTAAACACAGTAAAAATAAAATCCAACTGAGAAGAATTATTAAAGGTTGTTAGGTTATTGGGTAGCTGAGCAATACAATGAGGGTGTTATTTATTTACGATAAACATAAAAGCATTGCACATGTGGAAAAGTAATTCTAACCATACATAACTGACAGTCTCTAGATTAGCTGCTGCCCCTCAGAGAAGA
The DNA here is from genome assembly GCF_000690835.1 of Fulmarus glacialis. Taxonomy (NCBI): domain Eukaryota; kingdom Metazoa; phylum Chordata; class Aves; order Procellariiformes; family Procellariidae; genus Fulmarus; species Fulmarus glacialis. The sequence continues at coordinate 34,452 of NW_009200866.1, read as the reverse complement.
AACTTTAGACTAACTTCAGCAGTTCAAAGTATCAGGTCAGTACTACATAATGAAAAAAACTCTATCAAAGTTGGAAAAAAAAAACCCAAGAGAAGAGTGAAAAACAGAAACCATAAATATGACATTGTGAACTGGTGATGTACCTTCACCTTGAATGGTTTGTGTATTCCCCTCTCCCTATCCCATCTCAGGAAAGGATATTATACAACCAGAAAAGTCAGGAGTTACAAGGCAAGACAACTATGTGAAGAGAGATTACATAGAGTAGGATTCTTCAGCCTTGAAAAACGTAACTGAAGTGGACTACGACAGATGCACGGGGTATCACAAGTAGCTTGGAGAACATAGAGAATTACATTGCTTCTCATGATACAAAACTAAGAGCCACCACAAGAAATTAGCAGGTGGAAGGTTCAAAGCAAAGAAAAATCCATTCTTCAAACAGCACACTGTTCAAGTATAGTATTCATTGCCATGGAAGATAGCAGAGGCCAAAAGTTTACAGGTGCTCAAAAAGCACTTAAATAAATCAATCAACATGTAAGGTGTGGGTCCAGAAATTTCTTCAGTCCAAAAGTTTCTAAGCCACAGACCACTGGGAGAGTATACTCCTGTCAGTGCCTGTGGATCCAGGATCTTACACTTCTCCAGGTATCAGGAGTTCAGTCTTGGAGGAACCAGATGGACCTCTGTTATAACCCACTGCGGCCAAGCATATGTTCTTCTCTCGATAAAATCTTCGTGTGTACTGAATGGGGTGTTTCAGCCATTTTAGACAACAACTTTATCCCCATAGCCTGAGGCTACAGAATCATAGAAACATAGAATTATAGAATGGTTTGGGTTGGAGGGGACCTTAAAGATCATCTAGTTCCAACCCCCTGTCACACGGTCAAACACTTTGTGAAGACCCCTGCACAGATAAGGGCTGTGAGGGGTTGAGGACAGCCCAGCAAATTTCCAGAGGGGCAGTTTTTGTGAGCTATCAGCAGTAGGAGATGTGAAGCTACAGTGATCACCAGAAAGAATGACTTCAGGGGATTTGGATGTTAGACTCAAGCAAATCCTCACTGAGATCTGCAAATTTTCTAAAGTTAATTTCCTGGGGCCAGAAGAAGACACGCTGGTGTTACAAACAGCCACTTCTTGTTGCATTTCTTTCCCTGCTCTAAAAGAGATGTCCTAAAAGGATGAAGGAATTAATTTTTTCTCTAATGTTTTCAAACAAAATATTCCTTTCTTTTGTCTCATGCTTCAGGAAAGAAGAACTATTTTCATTAAAACAGTTTTCCAAGAAAATTCAGGCTTAGGTTGTGCAGAATTTCAGACTAAACGTTTCCAAGCATGGCAAAGCCATAAGCAGTGAAATAGGTTTTTAAAATAGAATATTGCAAACAACTTGAAACTTCCTTAGTACTATCGGTCCTACCCTTCAGTTTAGGATGAACAAAGCTATGTGGGATACTTTTTAATAACAAAAATGGTTTAATTTTGTTCTGATAGAAAAAAAACTTGAAAATACACATGAATCACAAAACTAGATTTTGAGACACCTTCAATCTCAAGTTGGTGGTATGGCTGAGTCAGAAGAGTTCTTGCTTTGGAGAAGGCTGTAGCTACTTGCACTTCTGAACCCCTGGTAAGGAGTCCAGTATTTTAGCCTAATTTTCTACTGAAACTGAGTTTGCCAGGCTACGAATTAGAAGGACTGATTCTTTGCAAATAACAAACGCTATTATGGAGGTGGTAACTTCCAGCAAAATAGCCGAGCTGACAGCTGGGGATGATAATGTCTTAAACTACTGCAGCAGGGTTTGCTCATTTGTCAAAGACCTTAGAGAAACCACATAGCTGGATGACTGGGAATAAGTCACCCTTCACAGCACTTCAGCATTTAGTTTCACCAGCTGAGGCCCAAGTTGCAAGCTATTTCCACTGTATAATACCGTTCCCTGAAGCTATCAATTCTGAATGTCATATAAACAGCGTTAGCACAAGGATATTTACCGCAGCCTGGTTGAGGCTGGGTATGGCAATGGAGAAGGAAGGGGCTGGCATACATCGAAGCGACGGGAGGCGTTTGTTTCCCTCTGATGCTCAGTTCTTGCAGCCAGGTGAGAGCTGCAGAGAGCAGGGAACACTTTTGCTTGTTTGCAATGCTGGCAGTTAAGATGCTTTATGAAAAAACAAGTGGGGCTACTAGTAAAAGTGGGACTGCTAGCATATGCAGGAGGAACTGTTTTTTCTCCAGACTGCAGTCTTGCTCAGTGAATTTAGGGTGTAGGAATATCAGCCCTACGTGATAACTCGGACAACCCAAATAGGACAAAAGTAGCTTTGGTTTTCCCATCTGCCCTCTCCCACTCCAGCCGCACTGTGCATGGTTAAAAGTAGTGATCGTTCAAATGTTTAGTTTCATTGCAGAATTTAACACCAAAATACCCTTTATTCTATGTTCTTTCCTATACCCTGTGGCTCCCTGGGCTTTCCAAACCATTCTTGGAGCTCTAGGTCCACAAACGCCTGGAAAACTCCAGAAAAGGTTTTTGCATTCATCAAAGACATGACTGTAAATCAAAAGCTGTATTTCCAAAACACAATTATTTCATTTGATATTTTAGTTCCTGGTAATGTTGATATAAAAATTTCATTGTGAATCAAAAGCTAATAGCTTTGTATTTTAAAAAAAAAAAAAAATATTTGGTTCCTTTTATAAAAATTTCATCAGAAGTTTTTCTACATTTACATCTGCATGAAAAGGAGGAGAATTTACCTCATAACAACAGACTTACTTTTCCTCAATTGTAAATCTATGACAGAAGAACAGGTTAAAGAAAAGCTTTTTTAATCAGTAGCACAATAACATCCTGCAAAATATTTTAATTGTAAGAATACATGTGGCCAACAGATTTCATGTACGGTCACTGTAATACCATGTGGTTTTGTCACGTGCCCATGCTCTAGGAACAAAAGCAAGTGACCAAATCTTATCTAGCAGATTATCTTTAGGCATTAAAGAAACATCTTTATAAATATTACAGATGACCACAACTTGGGTTCATGAAGTTATCAGGTATCTTATTCTGCCCTAGAACATGCATCTTGACATTAATACTATCAAAGCTGAGCGACAAAGTTGGACTTTAGACCCTTAAATTCACACACGTGTATATGTATATGTATATGTATATGTATATGTATATGTATATGATGTTTCTATATTTTAATATCAGTTTTTATATAGTGAGAAACTTGACTTCCAATACCCAGGATATTTATAAGTAGGCCCTGGAATTCCTTAAACTTAGAATTTTGTTCCAAATTTAAGTATTCTGGATTCTAATTCCAAAAACTCTAAATAGCATTCCATAGATTGTTTCATATTTTTGTGGTATAACAGAAGTAGGAAGCCTGTGAAAGAGGAGACTGGCCCACTGAATATTCAATCAAGCAACAATCAAACATACTGATGTGTGTCAAAAGAATAATTTTTACAGATATCTCAAGCAGCAGCAATGAACTACCAGTCCTGGCAGATAATCTAAAATGGCTTATTTGTTATCCAAAATTTGAAGAATCTAATCAAACACAGTTGCTGCTCCAAAGTACTAACAGATAGCAAATGTTTTTTCTATATTTTTAAAATTCCTCTTACTCATTCAAGTGCATGAGACCAGAAATTTTTACACCTGTATCTGGCTGAAACAAGAATTAAAAACAATATAACAGAATGCCTGTGTGAGACGATAGGCTGTAATTAGCATTGTTTTGAGAAGAAACACCATGTCTTTCTCCTATGTTCTCTGGCGCTTTGTACATATCCCTGTAGATAAAGCATGTCCCTATATATAAGAGATTCAGTTACCACAGTTTCTTTTGAGTTCCAAGGTGCTCCATGCTGCTAGGGAAAGTAGTCTTGGGGTGACATATAATCAGAGAAAGACTTAAACATGTTACAACAATGGACAAACGCATTTTAGTACCAATAAATACAAGTAAGTGAAGTGTGTGAAGGATGAGGGGGAGAGGAATTAAACATTCATACACTTTATAGGATTTTACATTAATGTCAATGATCTTATACATCATTGCAGTCAATTAAATGGAGACCTCTGTTCACTATGCAATTCCAGATACAAAGCAAATACTATGTTAAGTATGCATAAGGAACAGAACAATCAATAGTATGAAGAATATAATAATTATTTTATATGCAACAAAAATGTAGCTTTTCTATTATTCCTGTCTGGAATAATGTGTAAAGTATGCATAATAAAGAAGCACATAAGATTCAGAGAAGAGTGATAAGAAGAACTGGGTGAGAAAAAGCTCTTGCAAAGAGTTTGAAAAGACTGAGACAGCTTTCAGAATATTTTTAAATCAAATAAGTCTTTGTTTCCTAATGCACAAGGAATAGGATATTCAAAATTTTAAAAAAAGAGGAAATAGTTTATCAGCCAGCATGGGTGCAGCCAAGCCGAGGAACTCATTACACACAGTCATTTTGTCCTAAAAATGAAAAAGATTCAAAAAGCAATTGAGAATTTTATGTGGGTACAAAGAGTTGCTGTAATACACTGCGAAAAGAAGGTCAGACTACTATGTCAAGACCTAACCTTTTCTAATCATCTCCAACTCAGAAGAGGCCAGAAATAGGCTTAGCCTGTATGGCATAAGCAGTTCCACATCTACCTGTAACAGGGTTTGCATGCCTCCCTGATCTAATATGATCCCAAGTCAGAATGAATACGGTATTTCCTCTGTCATATCACACATAACAGGACCTACTAACTTTTTTTTCAAGACTGTTAAAAACTGTTTGAAACTTTTTACATTTGAAAATGTTGGCCAAGATACAAAAAATATTTGCTAGTAGAATTTCTGTCTTGGAAAAGATTTTCTTCTGGGAAAAATATAAAATATGTGCATTATAACAACAAATACAAGGTGCTTTTCAATACATCGATACTCTAAAAGAAACTTAAGAATAGTCAGGTACTCCTTAAAGTGAAAAAAAAAGAAGTTTAAATTAAAAAAGAAAAGGGGTATCTCTCTGAGTCTAAGCAGCAAGCTGTTAGACCATCTGCTGGCACGCCTGCCCTAAGCACACATATGATCGTAAAAAAGGATGTGTTGGCTGCCTACATTCATGTCTATGTTTTCAAATGGCACTCAGCCTGTTCACATATTGATTGGGAACTTTGGTATAGGAATGGGTGCCAAGGTATTTTGAGTTTAGATGGGCAGCTTGCATAAATAACATTACCGATGCCGTATCATTCACAGAAAATCCTGTGAATGTGCCAAAAAATCACAACAGCAGTTGGCATTGTATTTTGTGGAAAGAATAGTCTGCTTTGGACAGGAAACAGAAGGCAAGATATATCACGCTGCATAGCAGTAATTACATGGGAAGCCTACTTTTTCATCACTGGATTCAGTCCTGGAGCTGAACATGCTTAGAGATGTGTAAGTTTCCATTAAAGGGCAAATGTTTGCACTGGAAAGCTGACTCGCTCTCTCCCAATAGCAGTATTATCTTCAGGTCCACAGCACTATTGAGGGTCTCAGCAAGATTAAGGTGTTGGAGGCTCTCACAGTGTCGCACAGCTAAGGCCAGCTACCCTGCAGCTATAGGGAAATGTTTCTCTCCTGCCTGCTTGGATGTATTGCAGAGAGGGATGGAGAGGAAATGAATCCCAAGAAAATTGGCATGGTCCCCCTCCTCAGTCAACCAGTTGCACGTGCTATCCCATAATCGCATGCCTGTGAAAGCTTCCCTTGCCTTTGTGGTATGGTTTTGCAGAAACCGCATCAGATAGTCCCCCTTATTCGAGTACAGTTGTTCACAATCCTGTTAGGAAGGTTATTAAAAGAGTGCCGTCAAAAGACAGCGATTCCTCTGGGACAGACTGTTGGAAAGGAGGTTTAGGAGCAGGAGGAGCTGAGAAGCAGGATTTCACCTAGCTGGTTGAAGAAGGAAGGCTGCTGAGTGGAGAGCAGGCAGAAGGAGGAGGATGAACCACTTCAGTTCTTCTGACTAAACTGAACATCTACTAATATTTTAGCAATTGGCTTTTCACAGACTAGAATATTTTTTTATTTTACTGAGGGGTTTATAGGAGAGTAAAATATTTTTTTCTATAAAATTATGAAAGACAATCTATGAATTGCAGTAAGTTAACACACACTTGTGTGTTGCACTAGGCAATTACAGTACTCACATATTTATCTGTATCTATTATTTTTTTCTTTGATATTTCATATTCACTCTGATACTTTGGTTTCCATTTTCTCCTTTGCCTCATCTCTGGGATCAGATGAGCTGAGGCTGTCTTAGGCCGAGGCAGGAGAGAAATTAATTTAAGTCATTAGTAACATCCAGCTTCTGTTCTCTCACTCTGGATATTAGCAGTTGCTATCCTCTCTCACTATAGTTGTGCTTACTTTTTCTTTGTCATCTTCTCTGCAGCACAAAATTTCCATGGACTCTCTTAGCTGGACAAGTGTTTATTCATGGCAGTGTTTAAAACAATGCTGCTTCTCACAACTTGCCTTTGTGATCAAGTCCTGTGCACCTGGTACTCATGAACAAGACTCGATATTAGACCTTGAAGTCAATGAAAGATTCTCTACTAACTTAGCGGGAGTGGGATCACCCCAGTGGCTTGCACTAGTACTCCAAGATCACGGCCAGCCTCCCTCCTGAGTTTAGTGGACTTGGGATCATGATTTATCTAATCAGTGAAGAGCAGTGGGAGCCATTTTGCAGAATTATCATAGACATTTTTGTATGCTGGAATATGAAGTTGCCAAAAATCAGAGTTTTAGAACTAAACAAATACTGAAGTCCTCCAAATAGTGCCATTTACTAATATTTTTTGGTTTTAAGCTGACTTTTCTTCTTATAATAACCACTTCGCTGCAGTATGAAGAGCATAGTTATTAAATATAACTTTTGGACAAAGGTGGATAAAAAGAACGTTTTATTTTATTAGATGGGATTGTGCTAACCTCTGGTTTTGTTATTTTTTTCACTGCAGCGTAGATAGCTAGTTATGTTTAATAAATTTATTTTTTATAAACTAAATGAGCCATGTTCAACCTTGTTTGAGGAAGACGCATCTATTGATTTAGGAAAGAACAAAAATAACTTCCGGTCTTACGGGCTTCTAAACAGTTAGACATAAGCAGTAGAACAGAGCTCAAGTCTTTTCTGGACCGATCCCAAAATGAATTAAAAAGGCTTATCTACAAACACATAATTATGCTATTTGTTTAGCTACAGGTTACACTGTCCTATTTTTGGTGATGGAGGTAGAGTCATTTTTCAGAGAGCATTGCAATTAGCATTGTTGACAGCTGATTTGTCTGTCTCTAAATCTTTGTACTGACATGTGATGTCCATCTTAAAGACATGCTTATTGTAGCATATGATTTACGTATCCTTACTTTGCATTTAATTGCTATGACACATCATAATCAGAATCAGAAACCAAACTTTAATTAGTCCTAACAATATTTGGGAAAAAAAAAATTTTTTTCTAACACTTGTGCATAGAGAACTATGCAGAATCTCCTAAGTGTGAACCAAATTAATATGACTGCTGGATTTGCTAACATCATCTGAATTTTGCATAATAGCTAATATGTAAAATTCTTAGTGCTTTCAGCAATGGGCCTGCTGTTACTAGGAAGGTACAAGGCACCTTAAAGCTACCTCTACTGCCAAGAGCTGTATATCTAGTGACAGACTCCTTCGGTCCCGCAGGGATTTGTTGTCAGCCTGAGTTGGGCTCAGAAGCTGGCATACCGTTACCATGCTCCATCTCCAGCTGATTTGCCTTCTGAATAGCTAAGGACTGTACGCAGTCATTGCAATCTTTTTCTTTTTTTTTTTCTTCATTAAATGGACCAAATTAGGCCTGATGTACATGGGTGAACTCACAGGAAAACACTGCACCTAAACAAAGGAGAGCACTTCTTCCTCAAACAAAGCCGAGTACGGTTCAGCTGTGTGTCTCTCTGTAAAAGCCAGCTGTGGAAGCTAGAGTAAGGGAAGCAGCTGTATGAGCGGCAAAGTAATTTGGCATGTGGTTACTCAAAAATAAACTGTTGATTTCCTCCCATAAATGAGGAGTGACTGATAATAGTAATAACCTTTAGACACAAATGCATATAATGAAACACATCTTTAATTAGTACAGAGGATTTGTGAAGGCTGGTTTGATGGCATGACAAATCTGCATGACATAGTCTTTCAGGTTTAAAGTGAATATATTGAATCTACTTTTTCCCATTGAAGATATAGAAAGACTTGGGAAATTTGAAACTGAAAAATTTAGTTTCAACAACAGGATGGGTTGATTAATAAAGCAGATAGATAGTTTAAGCATGCTGGGTAATACTATGTGAGATTGTCAAAACCAAAGCTGGTCAACTCAAATTAATCTCTTTCAGAGATATAAAAACAAGATTTGTGGATATAATACAAGTGGCACTGAAGTATACTTGACTTCAGCAAGGTATTTGATGAGATTCCACAAAACGGTTTTGAGAAGAAAGTGGGAGAATACAAATTAGACTGTGGTCTTGAAGACAGTGAAAGGAAACCACACAAAAAAAACACAAAACAAAAAATCAAAAAAATCCCTTCCTACGGAGAAGAAATATTTTCAAGTTGAGAACTTGGACTTCACATTGAGAAGGATGTAAATTAAGATAAAGTATGTCTCAAGTTTTACAGTCTGTAAAATGAACTTAATATCAGTGCTTTAAAGCTGCGTAACATATTGATTTCTCAAGATCAATGCACTTGGCAGAAAGCTATATTCTTTTTTTCAGAGAGGATAAAACCAAGTGCACTGATCTGAAGAGTTTTTCAGGAAGGCTAGGTGGTCTGTTAGATATAATAGAGTTCTGTGCCAACAAAGATCTATGATTTTTAATTCTAGTTTCTTTGAAGCTAATCAGTGATTTGCCACTGAGCGCAGCAAAACCAGCATCTCTTCCAAATAACCTGTGACTTCTTGCATAAGCCATTTAAAATCCAAATATCTCACATAAATGGAAGAACCTCTGAAAAGGGTGATGTCAGTATTAATCAAAAAAGGATTAAAGCATAGATAACAATTAGAAGAAAAATTGCTCAACCCTCATTTGTGTTGATGAGCCTTAATCACATATAGCAGACCTATTGAAGTGCTTAAGAATTATTTCTGAGAACAAGGGCTCCCCTGTATAAAGACTGTGTGATCTCATCCTAGAATAGCTTCAGATCAGGAAAGGGAATTTATGAGCATTCTGCTGCTGGATCTGTTCTGACTGCTCTAAAGACACAGGTAAAAGTAGGATCAGGACTGGGTCAGACTAAAATTAATTTCCTTCAGAACAATGGAAAGGATTTTTATACTTCCCGTGCTGTATTGAATCTTATAGCACATGGCTATTTTGCCTGTAAGGCTGCTCAGGAAAGAGACTTTTTTTTTCTTTTTATAATGGGAAAATTTTCTGTTTAGCTCTCTCTTTATATTCAGGAAAAAAAGGACTATTTTAGCTCTAAATTTTTTTAATTGCCCTTGGGTAGGAATCAGACATAGAACATTGCCACCAAGAAGATGAAATGTTCAGAAATGGAGGGAGCAGTGGCAGAGAGTTGCATTAGAGACTGTCATTCAGCCTTGACTGTAACAGCTCCGTGTTAGAGCCTCTCCACAGCCATGGCTATAATTTGTCTTATTTTTATATTTTAAATTTAATGTCCTTAAGTATATATTGTGCACTGATCTTTACTGTACTCAATGATTATGACGGGCTATTTCACATAAAGATTCTTTGTGGAAATGAGATGTAGCCAGTTTAATAGCAATTAAGAAAGATACAAGTAAAAAACAGGGCTTTTAGTTTTTTTCAATAATACAATACTATTTCAGGTACAACAAGAAATGTCTGGAGCACAAAGTAAAAAAGAAAAGTTGCCAGCCACGCTGTGTTGGTTTGGAGGTCTGTGTTGTACCAACCAGAAAGAGGAGCTTGAGTATGTAGATTTGAGCTGCATTAGGAAATTTAGCACTGTGCACATGTCTGATCCAAGCCAGAGCTAGGGTCAACATCAGACAGCAGGCCATATTTTTTCTTTCCTGAACAAAAATAAAGATTATTCTAAATTACTTTCATAGTTGCCTAAAATGAATTTGGTCTTTAGCTTTGCGTTACTGAAGTTATGTAAAAACTTAAGAGGAATATAGTCTGCTAAGAAAGAAAACCTTTAATGACTGATTTATTATTTGTCCTTTTTCCTTTATCTTCAAATTTCTCTTGTTTTTTTTCTAAACAACTAGCAGGAGGCAGAAGGTAACATCAGCTACTAAACAGAGTCTGGATTCACCAGCCAGCTAATACTGTGTAGAACCCTTTAGCCATGGGAATGAGAATGGATTCTGGGGGCGGATGGCTGACAGGGAAAGTTTCATGGCATGAAATACAGGCAGATATTATACAACTTCATCCTGTAATTATCTATCAGTCTACTTCTGGTGCCAAAAGAAAGAGGAAAGCAAGAAGGAAGCTGGAAGAATAAGGAGAATAGATTTGAGGGTACAAACATGCTGGACTTGAACCCATTTGGGCATGATTTTTGGTTTCCTTATAGCAGGCTGTCGAGTTAGACCAGAGCTCCAGTCACCCAAGCAAGGCTGGCTGGATTGAATTACCCATGCCTGTCTGTCATACCCTGGCTGCCCAACAGTGAAATGAAAAGTCCAGCCCAACAAAGTCTCAAGAAAAATATCCTCAAAATGAAGATTTATATATATGCACTCATTAAAACTGAAATAAAAATGACACACAAAAATTCAGGTGCCTTTACTCTTGATCAGAAATCTCTGCTTATTACCAGGAAAATGATGTGCAGCGACTACAGAAAGTCAATTTTACTTTAAAAAAACCTCTACTAAAACCCATTACTTTGTTCTTTCCGTTCACTTTCTGTCTCCAGAAAACACTGAATAGATGTCTAAGCTTCATTTTTTTTTGAGTAAAGCGTGGATATAAATAACAGACATTGACTTGAGAAATTATAATCATGAGAGTGACGGTCTCGAAAAAAAGAAGCAGAATAATTTTGCATAAGAAAATTATTTTTCAACAGGGGATTTAAAATAATAGGCCACCTTCCATTGGTAGTACTTGATTGCTACTAAACTTACTGTGTATTTGTCAAAAGGAAGCAGGCACGTGTTAATGAGTCCCTTTTGGTCTCAGCCTCCTGATGGTGATTTCTCTTTTTTTCTTTCATTGACAGCCAGTGCATAGGTGAGACGATTTTGTATATGATGTAAAATTCCATTTTACTTTCCTGATCCTCACTCCAGATAGCAAGCAATGGGGAAAATATGCGATTTTAAAACAAAATTGGAAGACGGGATGGGAAAGAGAAGGAAGAGGCAAGAAGGTGAGAAGTAAGGAAGGACTAAGAGGATGTGTATCATTTAGCCCTGGCCTCTATATGCCAGTTATGTGGCTAGGCAGGAGGCAAGTGGAGAAGTCAGGTGAAGGATCCATACACTAAGATGGGAGGAATGCTCTTCTTCCCATCTTCTCTGTGGATGTGCTGTATTGCTTAGAAGGCAGCCTGGAAGTTGGGAAGGAGGAGATGGAAAATCCAGGGCGGCTGAAATAAATGGGCAGAGAATGGTTGGGAACTAGAAAAACTGCATGTGTCATTCTCTGGGTAGGCCTGGTTACAGAATATAGTCACTTTAAAAACTTTCATCTGAAAAATATATGATGATTAGGTATCTAAATTCTTTCACTGATGCTTGCGAAGGAAAAATAAAAAATTCAGATTCTTTGCTACAAGTTTTCAGATAATTACTACAGCACATTAAGGGACAGAATTTCAAAGTTGTGCTAAGGAATGTAGCCATGTGACCTCTCTTTAAAGTCAGTAAGAATTGCTCAGTTAAGTCTCAGTGCATTGCTTTGAAAATGTACCCGCCTTCTCCCTGTGAGGTGGAAAGCGATTTTTTTATCCCTTCTTTGAAAAGTTTTTTAGTTCTTTAGGAGGCTTTTCCCGTTCTGCTTTGTGTTTCACAATTTATCCCCAAAACACTGTACTTGTTACAGAATTTTTTGTATCTTAAACTGTGTTTGCAGTATCCTTTCAGAGGGCTATTACTGAGATTACAGGATTTTTGCTCTCTCCAGTCATGGTCAAAAAGATTTTTGCCTCTGTTTTTTTTCTACTGCTAGCTTAGGGGTATTAGTTATGCTTTGCTCCAAGGCAAATATCTAAACTTATTCCTGAAATGACTATCCATACTGTTTGAATAATGCTGTTCATACATTTGAATTTAATTGAGTTTGAATTGTTAAAGCTGTGTCAGCATTTTCATTACAAACCACACAATAACTGAGAAGCTGCCAAAAAAGTACCCAAGACACCATCATATTATAAAGTATATGATGACATAAAAATGGTATGAAATTAAAACAATTTTTACCAACATAGAATTAATGAAATTTTATTCTATCCTCTACTTTCCCTCAAACTCCTTTTGCAGCAAATAAGATGATGTATTTCTCCCAGGTTTTCAAACCTATCATATAAATAAGTCTTATAGTGCTTTTTTGTATTGTCCCTGTACATTCGAAACTGATGTTAGAAATGCACAGCAGTCATTTGCCTGGTTGTAGAGAAGATAATATAGAATCATATTGCCCCAATTATTCCACTGAGAGTACTACTAATGAGGATATTTCCATAATATAAGATGCTGCAGAACTGACAAGTAACAAGAAATGTTAGTTGGGTACTGTATAAATAGGGTGGAAAAATTATCAAACGTTTGCCTTAGTTTTTTAAGGCTTCAATTTAAACTTAACGTAAGGATATTTCATCTTGCCATTTTAAGTCTCTAATTACAGTTACCATCCTTTGGCTTGGCATCTAAATCACAGCCTGATGAGACTTATTTTTATACAAGGAGACATCATACAAGGAAAGGTCATGCTCTACGTAATTCTGGCTTTGTTCTACTGCTTCAGCCTATCATAATATGAAATTTTATCAAACTCTATGTTATTTTTTTAACATATTTAAGAGAATAATTAAGGCCAAATATCATGTTGCTTAAATTAACGGGAGAGGACATTAATCATTCCTCTCACTTCTGTCTCAGGAATCTAGGGCAACCACGATAAAAGTCATAAAGGCAAAGCACACTACTCTTTATATGAAGGAAGAAAAACACCACATTTTTCAATCCAAGTTACTTTAAATATTACAAAACATTTGAAAATAATCCCTCAGCTGCTTCTTGCAAAGACAGAGATTAATGAATATAG
>NW_009200866.1:0-21074 GCF_000690835.1 Fulmarus glacialis | reverse complement strand
TCTCTCCTCTGCACGTTGAAGAAAAAATATTACTTACAATCAAAATTTCAAAAGTAACTGAGGCCCTAACTGGAACTAGCCTAATTGAGATGTAGTGGAAACTAAAACATTTTAAAAGGCTATTTTGAAAATGTTTGTTCCTGTCGCTGTCTATGTTCTAAGGTGTCTAATTCTCACAACAAGGCTATGTAAGAGAAAGACTGTCCGACGACCAGCAATCTGTGATAAAAATGTGTTCCCACTGCATTCTGGGGACACACCAGTGTCCACCAGTCTAGGCTGGTGTGCAAGACTGCCTTAAGCCTTGCAGGGATACTAGCTTGGGTCCACGCTGCTGACCCTGCTTCCTCGCATCTTATAAATACCCATACACAGAGCAAGGTCCATTTTTAAAGGCATATATAGGTATTTAGGGTGCCCAAAGATGTATTTAATATTGTTGAAGCATTCTCAGCAGTACCATGGAGTTAGACACTTAGAGGCTTTTGCAAGTCTCGTTAAATAATGACCTGCATGTAGGACTTTTAATAATTGAAGCCTAAGTGACTTGCTCAAGTCACACTGGGGGAGAGATTTGGGATTTTTCATGGAGGTATGTAGTGCTGTTACTAACTGTGTCCACAACAAGTCCACCAGGCAGACAGTGATGACACAGAACCTAGAGGAGGACCTGTGCTCTTCTGCATCAACAGCTGGAGGCCAGGACATCAGAACTGGCAACTGATGCCTGTGTTTAGGCACCTGAATCACTGCCCCAAAGCCCATGGCAAGATGAATGATTGACTGCACATCTCCTGAGTACCAAATTCATTCTCAGTCATTGAGGCATCTTTCCTCATCTGTCCTGGTTTTGGCTGGGATAGAGTTAATTTTCTTCCTAGTAGTTGGTATAGTGCTGTGTTTTGGATTTAGGATGAGAAGATCGTTGATAACAGGTTGATAACACACTGATGTTTTAGTTGTTGCTAAGAAGTGTTTATGCTAGTCAAGGACTTTTCAGCTTCCCATGCTTTGCCAGGTGCACAAGAAGCTGGGAGGTAGCATAGCCAGGACAGCTAGCCCAACTGGCCCATATGACGTCATGCTCAGAATATAAGGCTGGGGAAGAAGAAGGAAGGGGGGGACGTTTGGAGTGATGGCATTTATCTTCCCAAGTAACCATTACGCGTGATGGAGCCCTGCTTTCCTGGAGATGGCTGAACTCCTGCCTGCCGATGGGAAGCAGTGAATGAATTCCTTGTTTTGCTTTGTTTGCGTGCGCGGCTTTTGCTTTGCCTGTTAAACTGTCTTTATCTCAACCCACGAGTTTTCTGACTTTTACCCTTCTGATTCTCTCCCCCATCCCACCGGAGGGGAGTGAGCGAGTGGCTGTGTGGTGCTCAGTGGCCGGCTGGGGTTAAACCACATCATCATAGTTAGAAATCCTCAGGAATAGCTAAAGTATATGTTTTTTAAAAACCTGTAGAATTATCACCATCTGAAGGACCCTAGGTCTGCCTCAGGTCCCGTGTCAACATGTATTAGCCATTTGATCTCACAAGACCTAGTCTGTCAATATTTGTCTTGGAGAAAATTATTCAGAAGTGTGAAAAGGATGGCAGAACATATTCCCTACTAAGGAAGAAGCAGCTTGCTAGCATAGCTAAATGGATCCTGGTACTTTCATGCTTCATTATTTCCACCAAAAGGAACACAGTATTTATTTGCTGAAAGCTTATCAAGTCCCTCAATTTCTGCTGAAGTTCAGTATAATTCCAAGTACTCTTTTGTGCAGAGAATTTTAAACTTTTACTGAACTCTCATCTTGTATTAAAGCAAATAAAACAGTTTAGTCTTCTAGCTACATTATGCATGAAAATGAAAGTGGAAATAACACTTAGAATAAAACAGCAGTGGGTAGCATGGATTTGATTACAGATTGAGTCTGCATCATCTTGCTTACCACTAAACGGAATCCTTACCTTCGTGTATCAATGATTAGCATGAGGACCACAACAGCAGAGGAGAGATAAAGGGAGGCAAAGGTATGTATATATCAAATCCATATCATTCAAGTGTAAAATGGTTAGCCTTCAGCCATTCATTATTCCACTGAAAATTTTTTCCAGTAATCGAAATAGCTGTCATGACTGTTGTGACAAATATATATCCAAAGCAGGCAATTCAGACCTAGACTGCATACTGCTATATAAACTATTTGATAAATACTTATGAATAATAAATACAGTTACACAAATCTGGACCTGTTTTTATGTGATTTGTGAACAAGAGAGAGCTAGATTTTATCACATTGCTTGACAAACTGTGATGTGAGGATGAGGTTTCTGATTTATCAAGGCACTTAAGCATGTATATAAACTCTGCCATGTTCTCAGGTCTGATTAATTTCTAAGTAAGTTAAGCACATGCTTAAATACTTGCATTATCAAAAGCAACACTACATTCGTCATGAAATGTAAATTAAATGTGCCAACCTGCACAGGTTTTTAGTTACATTTTCTCATTCAGCTTATTACTCTGGCTGAATTAAAACGGGGTGGCTTCAGTTCCTATGGAAATAACAAAGAGAGTGACTCAGTCCTTCACTACTAGAAGATACTTGACTTACCTTGAGGTAAACTAGGAAGCTTCAGCACAGACAATTCAGACAAAGATAATAGCATGGCTCTACAGCTCTGCACAACAGGAGCAGGATAAAAATTGGTTGAATACTTCAGCTCACGAAAGCATGCATATGCAAGAAATCAGTGGAGTTACAGTGATTTATATCAGCTAAGGATTTTCCTAGTATTCTCTACTGTACATCTTGACTCAAATACAAAATTGTACACAAAGGAATATTTAGCAAGACCAAAATAATCAGTGAAACTATTAATAGGATAGGGGCTATTAAAATTGTTCTGTTACATAGGCTTGCTTTCTAGACATAAGACTAAATGCACATACAAATCTCTGTTTGGATGCAGAATTAACAACATATACAAACGATTATTCTCCTATCCATTTTAAATTGTCATAATGGAGTTAATAGTTCTAGTAACTGCACATATAAATGCAGACAAACAAACTCTTCTGCATTTTTATACACAGGCTAGGGTCTTTACTTAAGGAAAAGGATGTGGACAATATTCCTCAAACATTTATTTTGAAGGCAGCTCTTCTGAGCTAGCAATAAAGCAGCCCTACGTTTAAAATGGAAGTTTTATAAGTCTTTTCACCTCCCAGCTGAGGAATAGGTAATTCATTAATTTTTTTGAAGCCTGTTATTCTGGCGTATATGAATTCTGAATTTCAGATCTGCAGATAGCAGACATTTGATTTTTCTTTTTCTTGCTTGAAATTCCTCTATAAACCTTTGGATGCATTGCACGAGCATCCTGGTACTCTTAGGCACATTTGCATAACTGTTACACATAGCATGTACTTACTGTGCATAATAATAAATTAATTTCTATGATGTGATAGGTTTTCAGGGAGTTCTTTACTTTTACCAATGGTGGGTTCTATCCAGGGACTACGTAACATATCCCTTTCCCTCCCCGTGGTCTTTCAAGAACCTCTTAATGCTGAATAAAAACTTACTTCATGATTACGTACCACCATTCCCTGGATGAGGTCCTATCACAGGGCATGGTTTTCTTGAAGTCTGTTCTCTTAGTAGGAACAGACGAACTGGTTGCAGGGTAGGGCTTACTCACGATGATGTAACTGCTGTGCAATTTCTGTAAAAGGGCTTGATTGAGCAACTGAGGTAGTGAAATCTTCTGCAACTATTGAGAAGCTATTTAGATAATGCCTTGCTTTCTTGAACATTCACAATCTTCTTATTAATTATACAAGGACAGCACCCATGCCTTTATCGATACAAATGTACTGTGGGGCACCTATTGTCTTACACAGATGACATTCTTAAGACTAAAATATAAACAATTTCATATCTTACAATTTTCAGAGGCACTGATATAGTTATAATTCTCAATTTGCACCAAGTGAGATAGATATATACTCTTGTTATACTGGTGCACCCAAAGATACACAAACAGCAAGTGACAACAGATGGAGTAGCGCCATTTTATTTCCATAATCTAAGAGCAGAGCAAGTGACAATCAATCAAAACAGGGTTGTGTGTACATACACATATAAAGCAAACGGTCATCTCAAGAAGCATAAAAAACTCCCAGTCAGTGAAAATAGTTAAAACTGTTACAATCTCATGAGCAATTTTCATGCAAATAGCAATTTTTATTTTTTGTGGTCTCTTGCTTATATCAAATCATTTTAATAGTTTGGAGAGTCCGCCAAGATAAGATTTCCTGAGCTGAAAATTGTTTATTAGAAAAACATCTGTCATCTTTGGATGACAAGATTAAAGTAAAGATAACAATATCCTTGCCACATTGTCCATGGCAAACCATCGCTAGGGAAATGGATGTGTGCCGTAGGGGAAACTCTGCTTCGAGTGAAGCGGCGCCATGTAATTTCAAGCGAGACTTCAGATTTCTTTTTTTGTAACCAGGACTCCTGTGGCATGAACTTCCTGAAATTATTTTTTTTCCTCCTAGTGATGGCTCCCTGAGCAACTTCTGGTCTCTGTAATGGGCAAAACACTCATGGGGCAATTCTTTGGTTTATTTATGGCTTTTCTGGTAAGAAAACATCAGATTCAGGGGACACTAACATTTCATGTATTTGGGCAAGATTTTAGAGAAGAGCTGCAATAGTCTCAAAAAATTAATAGTACTTAAGCAGTATAATGAAGCCTGCAATTTTCTCATCACTGCCTTGAAACCATTAATTGAATAACTGTGATGTTATATCTCTCTATAAATAACAATAAAAACAGTTTTTAAAGTAGATACATATTTTACATGTCATGAATTTCATTTTCTGGAATGAACCGAACCCGTATCTGTTCCTTTTTCATTTAACCTAAATGAGATAAATCTGATTTAATCTGAAATTAATCAATCAGCATGTGCCCAGTATAATTTTATAACTGTCAATAAAGTGATGCTATAGCTACTTGTAATTTCCATGAAAAAGCAATATATTATCACACCTTTATAATAAAAAATTGCTTTATTGTATGATTATTAACCTACTCATTGAAAAGAAAGTGTCAAACTTTGTGAAATATTACAAGCCAAGAAACTTAAATTTAGTCCTGGAAAATAAAGTGACTGTACTATGTCTTATGCAAGCATTCATCACTTCATAATTGATGGTTACAGCAGAAAAACAACAGGGAAGATTTATGGTGATATACTAAGTAATTTTACCTGTCAGGTACTTATCTCAAAGGACACCCTTTCATGAGAAAAATACATTCTGATGAGAACAACAACTTGATTCTGCTTGCTTGGTGTCCCTGACCTGATCCAACTAAAACAGCAACTGAACAGTTGTGCTATACCCCAGCTAGGTTTGGGTTATCTCCCCAAGTCACACGAGTTCTGAGGAGTGACTTTTTTTGCTGCTAAATGGGTCTTTATGGCTCATCAAAACTGAAGAGCTGTCTAATTTTAGCGGGGGTTGTTGTATTTTATATAAACAAGTTTTTTGTTACAGGTTATCATTTGACACCATCTATAATTCAAAACAATCATGAGTGTATATTATATTGCATCCTATATGGGCTTGGGAAAAATGTCAGTGTGTTCTCACTTAAAATGCTCATACCGCTTGTTGGTTCATGTCTTATCCCTTCTCTACTTTTCAGAGGGGTAAGAGTACACAAGATGTGTCCAGAACTATGTGGAATTTGACCCAAATTTTCTTGTCCTACAAAATCGTATAGTTAATAGTGTTAGAAAGCTTTCCTCCCCTGTAAGCCCAATACCCAGGATAGCAGGGCTTTGCTTAGACCTGAAGTATTAGATGTTGCCCTTTAATTTGTCTTTAAGTATTTTCTCAGTGTTCAGATGGTCTCAGCTACGTCACAAGGCTGTCTGATTTTTGTCCCTTCATAAGATTACGATTGCTATCATTTACCAAAGAATATAATTCCTCCCCTTTTAAACCCAATGAGAATTTTGGCACATTTTCTGTCTATTGCATTCTAGTATCATTATAATTGCTGGGATCCAAGCCAGGAAAAGATCTGGAATGCTATTTTAATGATGGTGGCATGCTGATGTATTGTGGTATTAACCTCTAGATATAACTATAGAAATACTCATTTTTCTTCAAAATTTCTCTTACATATTTCTTTTCTACTCAACTTCTGCAAAAAAAAAAAAAAAATCTTCCTTTAAATGTGCTTCACAAAAACAAAGCTCTTATTGCCTAAAAAGCATGGGTTTTCTCTTAAATTACTGCTCTTTCCTTCTCTGTCTGGCCAACTTCTTTGTATTTGACACTTTTTGTCTTTCTAGACCTTTTGGTTTTTTTCCGAAATGATCTGATTCTAGTAAAACAAAAAACGTGGTATTTCTTGACAGGCTATTGCTCAACTGGTTCGTTTATGTAAAGGAGCAGTTTAGCAATCTTGTACATGGGCAAGCCTCCTTCCGAATGTCTTACCAAGTTATTATAAATCTCTGGTTTAGGACATTTATTGTCCTTGAAAAAAAAAGGAATAAAAAATGTTCTTTGTGGTGCTGTAAATCAATCAGCTGAAAAGCTAGACCTGAATACCCTAAATTAGTATGAATCTAATCTTGCTATTTTCTTTGTACAACTGTCTACTGTATGTCCTTCACCCTCTTCCTTTATTTGTAGATTGAACTAATTCTCAGCAGACTTTCAATACTCCATCTGAATTTATTGGAAAAAGCTTCCCTAAATGTGTAAAACTTTGAAATAATCTAATTATATTGATAAACACCAGCAGGGCTGTTGAAATATGATAATGAACTTCAAGACCCAAAAGCCACCTCCATCCTTCCGTTCAAAATGTGAAATAAACACAACCATCTTCAAAATAGTTCTTCTGACAGCAGATTTCACAGACTGTTACCACAAAACAACTAAAGGAGGTATGAGTGTGGACACTATGGCACACTGAGGTACAAACCATCTTGTGCTGCTCTGCCCACGCTTGCTGGAAATGAGTCAGACCCCATCTGAACACCATGCAGCTACAGCAGCATGGCCAGGGCAGCTGCAGGGAAGAAAGGCCTCTGAGGCAGTTCTATCTGGCTACGCTGTATTTTTCACACTAAAATCCGCGTGTATGGTAAATCAGTGGAAAGCTAATAAAGATCCTCCTTTTCCATGACCCCACCATTTCAGCAGGTCACAACTCTGGAAAAGAGGACTTCCGAGAGAAGCATTAGCCTGGGCCATTCTTTTCCTTTTCCACGTCTGGGTTCCATAACACAGGAGTCAGTCCTGACATGCATCACAACCTGTCCCACGTCTTTACATTTTCACAGCTTTCCTGTCCTTCTCCATCTTGCTGCAGACAAAAAGGAGCTACACAGAGGAGGCGGTGCCATATGCCGTGTCCTGTCTCAAGGATACGGAAAGGAGAATGTGAGGCCCTGTGCCTCTGGTCCCTAAAAGAAAAAGAAAATACTCTCTTAAAAACTTTGAATGTGATGCAAAGTTAGAGAGACCAAGGGAACATTTTTATACTCTTACTTGGCCATATTCCTTAAGGAATCATGGCTGGGCTTGTACTTCCAGGGACAGTTTGAAACAGCGATAGCCAAGTACATAGGTTGATGTCCCAGAAACCAAGCTAAAATAACTGCACCTACTGGCTCCCTGATCCTGCTGTGTATTAAAATTCTTGTAGGTTTATGCACAATAACAACTCAGAGGTACAAAGGAGATTTGCCTTGGTGCAGTCTTCTGGAGACACCAATGTTTGGAAGCAGCTTAGTTTTTGTTAGGCGCTTATCTTGAAACTTCTTTGCAAAGAAAATATAGTGGTTCTTCCTTAAGGGATTTTTTTTCAGTTACCTAAGGCACATATCTAACTTTAAAGATCTAGTATCAAACTCATTAAAGAGTGTGTTGCATATCTTCTTATGAAGATGTTAAGAGTCTTTACTTGGGGTTTTATAGCTTCAAATTTCTCTCCAGAAAAAGAACTCTAAATCACAGCAGTCAAAAACTGCAATAATATGTAATGTTTGGAAAAAGGCCGATACTGCAAAGTTCACCTCAAGTACAAATGGTCCTGGAGCACACCACTTAGTAAAGAAATGCAGATGAATCTTTGAGACATAAAAATAAGCCAGTCTGCCATATTTACTGACTTTGAGTATCACCTTACCTTGCCAGCTGTCCCACTGAAAAAGAGACACAGAAAACGAACTACTAACTGAAACAAGCAAAAAGTTTTTGTTCCCATAGCTGTGACGAAGGAAGAGCGCACTGTGATGTGCTGATGTGCACAGTGTTCTGAGTCCTTCTTTAAGATTCCTCCTAGAATTTGCATTAAGTGCTAGTCTTTGCTTTGCTTTCAAGTATATACGTTTGATGTGTTTGAGGAAAATTTCACATCGGCATCATTGAAGTTCAGTGGAATTTTTAAAAAAACTCTTTTCTTCCATTGACCATGATTGTCTACCCAGGCTGATCCATCCTGTTGTAGGAAAGACAAACAGGCATCACTTTTTGGTGTTGTAGACCTCCGTGAGTTACAGCTCATTTCCTCATGGCTTCACCAATGACAAGGGGCAGAGACAAGGCTGGACGGTGCGAAGTCCCAAGAGGCAGTGGCAAAAACGAGGCTGAACTGTCACTGGACATCATCATTCACTGTTATGATAAGATGTGACATGGAAATGAAGGAAAAGAGGTTTCCTGGTTGGTTGCAGAGCAGCCACAGCAGGAGTATGAGGTCATTGCTGGCCAATGCAAAAAATCACGGTGTGCACCCAGAATGGGTGCAGAGGGCTGTCAGCAGAGGGCTGTCAGATGTGCATTTCTCAGGATGTCCAGCACTTCAGAGCTCAGGGAACACACAACAGCCTGAGGAATTACACTGGGCTCCACTTGAACCTCCACATAGCACCTTTGCAATTGGAAATAGCACTTGAAGGAAATTGCCTTTGAAATAAAGACTCATTATGAAAGCTACAATAATACCTGGCCTTACCTAACCCCACAACCAACAACTTGGTAGCATTAAAAAATTAAATCTCTAATTTTCTCAAATTAAATTCAAATATGCTCTAAAAACTCTCTGTGTTTTCCCAGGAATTTTTTTTGCGAACTGATATACTGGAATGTAACAGAGCAGAAATATATTTAATAAAATTGAAAATTACGGAAAAGGTAGATCTGAAATTTCCTCTCTCTGTCTCACTATCCAAGAACAAGGAGACATTCAACAAAATTGAAGGTGAATTATTGCAATATATCTCCATCAGGATGGGTTCACACTTTCAGTAAGTATTTTATAGAGAAAACCTGGAAAGAATAGATAAAGAATTTTAGAGTTATTAAAAACAGATTTAAAACATATACAAGACAATGTTTTCTCCTTTGAGAAAAGAACATTCAAAGGTGAACATAGCTTTCTAAATAGAGGTTTTTTAGCACACTCTTACAATTGCTGGACTTTTATCTTTAAGAGCATTCTAACCTTGTTTTATATGTTTGTTAGTCCTGAGTGTTTCAGTACTGTCAGCCCCGACCCACAGCAGTCTCCTAATTCTGAACAGAACAGCTACAGCACAGCTAGATGCACTTAGGACGTTTTGTACTGCCTCGCCAATGTACCTCGTGACCTACCTCAGCTAAGGAAGCATTATGAGTCTCAGCCGGTATTTATTTAAGTTCAGATCTACTGGCAGGTGAGCTCATCTTTCTGCTACCCAGACTGGAAGATGTGCTGACCCCAGTGGTCACACTCAAGTAAGTCAGCTGAACTTGGCAACGTCCAGTCTTTCATCATTACTCCTGATACGGTCAGTAAATGTCATCTCTTCTATGACATTAAGTGTGGATTAGGAGTTTTATGTAGACTACCAAAACAATTTCAGAAAGCAGAAGATCTCAGTCAAGATCAAGATACATCTGACTTGGACCATCATGAAAGTGAAATGCTCTGAAGCAAAGATCCTGAACCACCCAGTTTGTATGTTTAATCCCTCTATTCAGCTACCATATATCCATGTCTTCTTTTTTCTCTTAGACTTCAGGAACTATTTTATGTTGGTCTTCAGTTTATTTTTAGTTTACATCAGTATTTGTATGGCAGTATTTGAACCAGACTCTTATTGTGCAGGGTACTGTGCACAGAAGAATGCCTTTAGAGGGTTTGTAACCAAGACAAGAGACAACAGAAGAATATAGGCAGATAATCTGGAAGGACCATTTAGTATCATGTCACAACACAGTAGGATTTCTCATATAAAACAATATTTTAGGGTACTTATACCTCTTTCAGTGCCAGCTTTCTGAGAAATCACACTTTCAGAGTATACTTCTTTTAGTTTGCACTGCTACAGCTAATGAAAACTGAATGATTATGAGATCAGTAACCAGTATATATTCCTGTGGTTTAGACTATCTTCTCACCCTCAGCAACAGTGCAAAGCTGCATCTAGAATACCGTATGCCCATGCTGGTTATCTAGCAGATTTCTTAAAAATCATTCTTGCATTGTATAAATGTACAGGTAAAGATTAGCAAGAAGGTTGTGTAGCTCAGGGTCTGGCATCAAGGAGCTTGTCAGGAGGACATCAAATAGACAAGGAGGCATATTCTTTATGTACAGTATATAAAAAAAGCGTTTCACTAGACTTAACAGAAGAGACACTTTTTTGAGGTTTTTTTTGCTTTGCTTGCTGAGATCCTTCAAGACCTAATGCAAATATTTACAGTACCCAAAGTTCTCCAAAAATAACAGAACTAAATTTGCAGTATTAGCTTTCCTTATTTCCCTGGACAACCTTTTACTTTAGATATCCAATATCTGTAGATAATATTACAGATTCTTCAAGAAAAATACTTCTCTGCACAGCAATAGTAGAATGTGGAGTTTTATTATTGCATTATAAAAAAAATCAACAGTGGTTTGATTTCTAAAGCAGATGTATATTAAATAGATACAGTTGTTTTTTCTCTGAGAAAATTGAAAATGTATTTTTTTTAGTTGAGGAAATAGATCACTGAATGCAATAACTGTTGTATAGTGTACCATAAAATTACTGAATCATAGAGAAAAAGATGTCCTGTAGTTATTTTTCAAATATTTAGTTAATTCAAACAGAAATCCTTGAAAATATCAGTTCACTTCTGGAGAAGGCTTCATTGAAAGACAAATCTAACATATAAAAAGATCACCTTTCTCAAAAATTCCATCTTACACTTTGCTTTAATCTTTCATCCAACAATCTTTGTGTCCCCACATGCTTGTAGCAAGGTAGCAGGACTTTGTTGTACTTCAAGGAAGGATGCAAGGCTGGGCAGATGTTGAATCCCCTGACCGTTCACATTTCTAACTCGATGAAGTGCCTCCTGTTATGTTATTGATAGGAGGGAAGGTAAGGAAAGAAATCTTGGGAGGACCCTAGGCATAAAATCATGTTCACGGTGCACTTGCCTTGCAGCCCCCTCTTGCAGCCACCTCCACATTTTATTACTACCCTTATGTGATATGGTCTGACCGTGTCTGAGCAGACACACATGATTCGTCCTACAGAGACTCCGATTTTTGCTGCAAGGGCAAATAAGATTTGTAGCCAGCTCAGCCTGTGAAGGAGCTCAAGCTGTCACAGGGATGATGGACAATATTAATTCACAGGAGAGTTCTCGTCTATTCCCAAGACTTACGTTTCTACAGAGTGCGTACCGCCACTGACACCAAACAGCTTGTGCACAGGAGAGAAAAGGCTACCTGTATCTTGCAAGATTTCTTATAAATATAAGGCTCCTTAGTTTCTCCCAACTGCTTTTATTCTTTGGAAAGCTGATGCATGCATCTTCACACTAACATGTAAGTTTGTTTGCAAACTTAGTAATAAAAGGGATTAGGAAAACAAGGGGAAAAAGCAGAGGGATGTTTCATGAAAGAGGAAAACCTGTACAGAGGCAAGCTGTCATGGAGGAGACAATAGCTAGTGTAAGAAGAAATACAGAAGACAGCTGACAAGGCAGAGAATGTGACTAAATTGGGCAGTATTCAGCCACTTGGTCATCGCTGCTGTAGGCATTTCAGAGGGAAATATGAGCAGTAGAGACAATTCTTGTAATGGAGACAGCTGCTGAAAGATTGCAACGTCTAGCAGCTTTGATAGCCTAAGACTACAAGTCCCAGAACAGACTATTCAACCCCAATTTTATTTGAAATATTGCCTATTAATATACAATTCCTTGCACAGTGCATTCTGATTCAAACACACAGAATGTATAAGCCCCACTGATGAGTAAGATATGCCTCGTCTTCGAGCTGCATTGAACACATGAGGTTCTTTCTGGAAAGAAGTAAGCACTTTACTCAAGCCATCATACTAAGTAATGTGATGGTGATAACAGGTGGTTTATAAACATTAATTTAAAATGTATCAATAGCAATCCAGAGCTTTTTAAATCATATCAGCCTTGGGTATTGTGCCCAACCTCAGAGTGCAAGATCATTATGGACTGAAAAAGAATGATGACTGGAAATGGAAGATCAAGGAGAAAAATCATACTCTTCGAAATTTTGACAACAACTTCAGTTTTGTTAGACTGTGGGATGTTTCTTTTTTTAGAAGATCTGAAAGTATTGTATTTCTGCATTTAAGTTGAAGATAAAAATCTATAGAATTAGGAAAGGGAAAAGTTGACACCTTTCACCTTCCTACAGCTTAATAACAACAGAAGTTGTTAGAAGCATTGATGCATCTGTGGCTGTAGATAGATATAGCTGAAAATGTAACAGACGGTGCCTCTGCTGTGGCGCAGCTAACAAGGCCCACAAGCCACATACATTTCCTAGGGATTTCCTGAGGAATTCATACTCGTTGTTCATTTTATGTCCCTTCCAACACCAGCAGCCTGCATCATTGTAAAAACTGGCCCCACAACAGCACAAACCTTTTTTCCAAGGAATGGAGCGACTTCCGTGCCAGAGATCAGGGCTGTAATATGGGCTGCTCTCAACAGCAGAGCTGTGAGACCAGAAACAAGACAGATGCCAATATTGGCACTGCTACCTTTATGGATTGCAGATGCCTTTACTTACTGTCAGGCTGAATGCCAATTTTGTTTCTAGTTCAGGCACTGTCACAGCTTTAGTTTCTATCAAGAATAAGCGGCTTTAAACGGGAAAACTAAGCAATCAGATTTAAGCTACCAACTGTCTGTGTTAAGTCTAGGAAGAGCTGATTCCATAGGGAACATTGCTAATGATCCAAAACTTGCTTATCAGATAACTCTATACAATACACCCTCAATATATCCTCCAAAAATGATTCTCTCTTTGTTAGTGTTCTTCACTTGGGAATAAGATCTCTCAGTCCAAGTTACATCCTGCCTTGCCATGTTTATAATGCCCTCAGAGTTCATTTCTTCAAGAAAACCAAAAGGTTGTCCTGACCCCAGGTGGAAACGGACCCCTTGGTGGAACAAAGTCAACAATTTACCCCTCAGCCTGTGTCTGGAGGCACATACATCCACTGTTGCAGAAGAAAAAGGTATTTGACTGTAATCTGAGAGATGTTTACCAGATTATTGTACCAATTTATTTCCAATACTTCTGAATTTTTAACTTTTTAAACACAGGACAGCCATGTTTTAAGGCTGTAAGTGCAATCTCAGGGGCAGCCCAGATTTTAATCTTTACAAACCAATGAAAACAGAAGTCTCTGTATTCAAAATGAGCAGGGTTTTTTTTTCTGATTTCAAAGCCAAGTCTTATTTTTGGATAGTACAGGGGAAAGAATGTGCTTGAAATATTTTTCATTATTATTGCTATCCAAGTGTTCACAAAATAACAATAATATACAGATCTTGTCTCCTTTTATTTTTAACCTCTAGATTTCACACTACAAGCAAATCAGGATCACAAGTCCCATTTCATAAGTTGAGGCACAAGTGGTGAGATGATGTAAGCAAAATCATGGGCAAAGTAGTGAAAAATCCAAAATGTGTCCAGCTCTCCAACATCCTAATCTGATGCCATACCTCTGAGCACCCTCTCTGCTAACATTACCCAACACAAATATTATGGTTTAAAAACACACCAACACAACAAAGTTTATTTCAAGACAAGCTTCATGGCTTCCTGTTGACCACTGGCTACCACAAATATTAAAAAGTCCTCCATAGTCAAATTTTCAATTCTCAGATTTAAATGAGCTTGTCTGCCCCAGTGCAATTGGGAATACCTCAGGGACATGTCTGACATGTTGACTTGTCTGACATGTACTTAAAGAGAAACTCTGTGAGCAAACTCTTCCTTTTTTTCACATGAAACTGTTGGTGCTGCAAGCCTTTACTTGTAGGAGTTGACAGGATCGAACATCAGACATAAAGAGCTGGTATAGACTTATGATGACTGGCTTCAATGGAATGCCACAGCTGTATGTGAAGAGTTGTCTGTGATATTCACCAGCTGTTGATGTTTTCATCCCTCACATCCCATTTACAGGAATCCAGCAACTGATGTTAAAGAGCATACTTGCTGTGCTAATAACACATAGCACCGCATTGCACTGGGAAACCACTGACTTCATAGGATTTCACAAAGGTCATTTTTCAGATGGGAAACTAAAGCACACAGAGAAAGTGATTTACCCAGGAGAATCCCAAAGACACAGAATACGACATAATGAAACCCAGAGCTCTTGACTTGCAGTCTAGACCACTAGTCATTAGGCCTGACTGCAAAACTGAATGTAAAAACATGAGTTTATACACTAGGAGATGTTAACACAAATACAGCTATTATTGTTTAATGCTTTGAGGCTTTGTGACACGGTCAATTCTGCTAGCATGTCAATTCTGCTAGCTGCTCTGGTGATGGAAAATTCAAATCAAGTTGCTTCTTTCTACTGAACAGAAAATAAGCAGTTTGTTTTTTTTTTTTTTAACATTTTGGCCTGTATGCCAACACAACAGCTCAATACGGATATTAGCAGTTCCAGCAGAGTCACAAATGGGATATGTTTCTCTTAAGTTCTCTGTTCACATAGCTGAGAAAAAACATGTTTTGGAACAAAGAGTCATGATCCTTTTGTACTGGAAGGAAAGTTTACAAAAGCTGTGTCAACCGACTTCGGAAACCCAGAACACTGTTTTGTGTTATGGCATATAAACAGAGCAATGCATGACAAGGCTCAGGGTGATCTGAAGACGTGGATGATGTATACACAAGTCCAAAGGAGAAAACAAAAAGAACTAAAAGAGAACAAGGCTTCCAAGGCAATCCTTAAGTTGGTGTTAAACAAGAGGCCTGTTTTGGGGAGTTTATGATACAGGCAAAAACTGTGTGTACAAAATGGCTTGCTAGTTCCAAATTTCAGTGCACACCACTTCTGATTCATTCACAGATGTCATATAACAGCCATATGTTGCCATGTGTATTGACCTAAGACTGTGTATTTAATCACATTTTCAAGAATTTAAAAAATTACTAACTACCTCAAATTTATTTCTCAAAGGGATTCCTTTTTTCTATGCATGCCTGCTCTCTCCT
Source organism: Fulmarus glacialis (assembly GCF_000690835.1). Classification (NCBI taxonomy): domain Eukaryota; kingdom Metazoa; phylum Chordata; class Aves; order Procellariiformes; family Procellariidae; genus Fulmarus; species Fulmarus glacialis. The sequence goes on along the minus strand of NW_009200866.1, from coordinate 5,490 downwards.
CTCGGTACTGCTCATCCTCAAGAAAATTCTGGTTCCACCAAAACATTTGTGTTTTACGTTAAAAAAACTATTTTTTCTTTCACTGAGATTCTATACTAGATTTTTTATCAGGCAGCTATCAACATACCTTTTAGGCCAAAAACAGAAGGGGGAGGAGGATGATTTTGGCCAGACAGACAGGGGCTAGTCACCTCCAGAAGCCAAGCACTGAACTAGATGAACATTTGTTGTGATCTGGTATGGCAATTCATATGGTCATCAGTTAAAAATGTATTGCAGTGCTGACAGACATGCCTGAATACAGCAATTTTAATACCTTTTTATTTGTGCTGCTCTATTAGACAGGGTGCCTTTTGGAGTCTGCACATATTAGCATCTGAGTCTGCCAAATGCTTCTTCATTTAAACCTCCCATTTACTGTCAGTGATTAATGGGTTGTTTTTTCCAGGACCTGGGACTGTTCTTCCTTTATCTTCAAACACTGGCTGTTCACATGCTTTCTCGAAAGCCATTAGCAGTCTTCTACTTCTTTGCTACTCAATAGGGACCGTTCACATTTGAATTGACTTCTCTTGCTGTGGGCAACATTCTGTGTATTCAATGGCCAGAACCTATGTAGGCAAAGATTACAATATTTTTCCTATTGTGTCTTCTTCATATTAAGATATCCACGCACAGTGAGGTCACATTCAATTTTTGCTCTTTGCTTGGAAAATTTGGGAAAATATTTTGTGTTTTTCCTGTTTGCAGTCATTTTTTAAAAACCTTATTTCATAAGAGGTATTTATTTCTTCCTAGTTTTTGAATTGCAAAAAGTGGGTGGAATTTAAGAGTTAATCTGTCTCAGTCGCTGTCCTTGTAGTGAAAAAATAGCGCAAGATAACGTGGTTAGCACCTTGCATTCATGTCAGCTTAATAACATAAAATAAATGTTGCCCGGTGAGTATGAGACAAAAGGATGAAGATCATATTGCTGGCAGCCTAGCAGTATGTCAGTAGGAAGGTTAATTAGGGGCAGAACTTACTGTGACTTAATCCAAGAAAAATTATTCCCCCAATGAAGTCAGACAACTCTAGAACATCTAATGTATGTCTGAGAAATTTCTTTTTCTTCTTCTTTTTTTAAAAAGATCACTCTCCCATAGCAGTTATTTTCTTTCTGGCAATCTTGGAATGACACTAAAACCCATAAAACCAACAAGGTAGCATAAAGATGTTTAGATATGCAATATATCCTAGCCTTGGCTTCTTAAATACAGCCAGCTTCTCAAGGGTAAAAGTACAAAATACTTTAACGATTCACCAAGTATTTTTCCAAAACAGGAGGGAAAAGGGCTACAGTCTGGTTTTGGTTTTCATTGCGGGGCACAGGCTCTAACACTGAGAAGAGCCAGTGTCTAAGTGAAATTTTGCAGAGAAGACTGCTAACCAGAACATCAACCTGTCTCATTCGTTGTCCTGGGATTATTATCGCACTTCAAGTCACTTACGCCTAGTAAACTCAACACATTCTTCCAGGTAATGTCTCAGTGTAATGTCAGTTATGTTCATTAGGAAAAGCTTTCTGATGAGTAAAGCATTTGAAGTAGAACTCCCAGTAGAAGAAACACTGTTTTAGACGTTTATACTAATTTGCTTGCAATTACTTGAGGTGATAGCATTACCTGTGTGCAATGGTAAATGTGTTCTTTGATGCTCAACTGAGGCATTTCCAGCTTATCTAGGTCTTGTGGGGGACATATTTGAAGCGGACCACACACTAAATATGTAAGAGCAATACAGCAAATGCACAAAGTTCCTGCAAACACCCCCCTTTGGACTTGCTTCTGTACTCTGTTTTACACGAGGGGTAGAGGGAATTATACTGAAGTTAGCGAAGTAACACTGGCATCAAGTCAGTGTAAGAGAGAGAAGAATTAGGGTGCTTATCTCTGGCGAAGACTGCAGCAGTTTCTTTTTCAATCACTTTGCTGCTTCTGTGTATGTGAGATTAGATACGGGATTAACTTAGCTCCCGAAAAAATGAGAAGAACACATTTGCGGCTCTCGCAGAGCACAATAATGCTAGAAAATGCTGAAAACAAGCACTTTATTAATTATATTGCCAAGATTAGCACTGTAACATACTATCTCCTAAACCTATGCAGTCCTTTGTGACTACAAAAGTTGCTGAGGTCTGTCCTTAGATGTGCATGGTGTCTTTCGATACTGAAAAGCAAAACCGGCCCCTCCAGGGAGAGGATTGTTCATTCTTCCTAGAAGCATTCTGCTACAGGACACAGATGAATCCTTCGTGATAAATCCTAATTTACTGCATTTCAACACAGCAAATTTAGAGAATTATATTTTAGAAACCTGTATTATATTGCTGTACTATTCCTTTTAGGAGTACAATACATGCAGGATAATTCCTTTCTGACTTCATCATCTTGCTATAGTAAGAAGGATTTGTCTCATATACCATACAGTGCTGTGCTTCTGGATTTTTTTTTTTTGCTGCTTCCAGCCTAGTACACTGTTCTTTTGTAAATTATATAAAATGTGCAGCCAAGCTCATTACAGGTACCCATTGGCCTCCTAGATAGGCATAGAAATTTTACAGCCCATTTGCCAATGCTTTACAAAAAAAAAGAAAGGCGATTGTCTTTTGGTTTTAGTGAACTCAGTTTTCTTGCCTGCTCCGTTTTTTCCTGTATTTTGGTGGACTTAGACATCTAGTAATCGCTACAAGAAAAATAGAATTTGGAAAATATGGAGACCATCCTGGCATACACATCCCCAGGAGTGAAAAGTCTATATTTATATGCCTACGCACTGTCATTCCCAAGCTGTTCTGTGAGCTGTTTAGCGATAGCTGAGATTCTGGGCCAGCAGCTTTTGTAATCATTTTTTTCACTCTTCCTATTGTCGTAAGTGAAAAAAATGGCAGTCCTCCAGTGACCAAATTAAGAACAACTCAACTGCATTTTGTCCAAAACTATTCATACAAGTGGTATTATAAAATGTTCTAATTAAATGCAAGGCAGCATATTGTATATCGTCTTTCTAATTTCAGAGAAATGCTCACCATACAATTATTAACAAACTAAAATAAAATATTTTAAAAGCTTTTGCAGTCAAATCCATTTGTGGCTGCACTTTTATGAATCGTTCTTCATTTTCTTTAGTACTGCATGATGAAATTCAACCTTTGCACTTTTATTCCTGATAAAACAAACAAGAGGCATAAGGTTATGCAAGAGTGGCATAAGGTGTCAGCAGAAGAAGATGATAAGCATATTACCTCCAGTGTATCGTGGCTGCCAGAAATGCAGGCCCCTCTATGTGCAAGGTCAGAGACTGACACCATGATGTCTCAGCTGACGGGGAACTTACGTTTCCTCAGTGTCACAGGGATTTTCCTTCACCTTACCAGGAAGAATGAATATCATTTTTTCACCTGGTATGTCTAGCAAATTGCTCCACTTTGCCAGCACAGAGGCTGCCACCTTTGCGGCAGCTTCAGGCGATGTTTCTGATGGAAACATGGGCTCCAACAAGAGAAGTGATTGACACCAGCAGCGTTAACACCTGGCATTTTGGAGCAGCTACCGCCAAGGTTTGAAGCTCTAGCTATTGAAAAATGGGATCTCCTTTTCTATTCAAGGTTTTTCTTCTTTTCAGGGGTGATATTTGTGATCAGCAAATACCAGGAACTTGTAGGTTTGTGTTACGGTTTCTCCTTATTCCCCTAGTATACAGGCAGGACCCGCTCTCAGCACATACTGTTATCTTCACAAGTATCAGAGAGTATCAGAGATGTTTTCCAGCAGTAGATCCCACTGACCCCAGCTGTTGTCAAAACACTCAAAGAGGCAGGAATTCATAGGGGAAAGAAAATTTAGATCTTACCAAAATTTCAGTGACATTTTTCCATCCTACCCCACAGTAACAACCCAGAAGTTGAACCTGGCTCCTTGATATGAAAACCACATTTATAAAAGTTTTAAGACTGCTTTCACAAGGAGAAATAAAGGCTTCATGACTGCAGGAATCCAGGAATCTGCATGCTAGGAGCCATTTTTTGCAATAAATTATGAGAAAGAATTCCTATGTTTGTGTTATTTCTGTCTTTCATCATGGAAATCTTTTGTTTCTGAAAGGATCGCACCTCATCAGTTCTGACACAGTCAATCTATAAATGTGTACGATATAGAGGCATTTATTTATCACCTAGTTTGTACTATTAGTCACCTGCCTTTACTGCTTTTCTTTTCAAATAAAAATGCTCTGAACAACCACAGAAACAGTGAATTGCCATTTGACTATAGACATCCTCTGTAGTCAGAGGCTACAGTATTGAGACTGCATGCTTCATGAAGACATCATACACGTTATATTTGACCATGCTACACCTGCAGACTTCTTCATAAAAGCATTTACCTGAAGTTTTCAAGGCAATTTCTTCTGAAGCAATCACCTTATATCCTGTTGATTGCACTGTGCAGGGAGATGATCTATTTACATACTAAAAAGGTCAATGTTGAACAAATCAGTATTAAGGGTGCTTTGTCACTGTATTCAAGTGAAGCATAAAACTGTGTGAACCCAGGAATTCTTTTTGCCTTTTTACCTTCATGTACACATGCCTGAGACATCTATGTGGAGACATAATGCAGTGGTTTAGAATAAATCAGGTGACTGATGTCCATATTATAAACCTTTCTGATTACTAATAGGCACAAAAAAAGTGGAGAGAGACATAAAGTATGGGTCAGACTCATCATCTAAATGTGTGATTAATTCAAGGGTGTGACATTTGCATAATAGCTGCTTCTTATTTTCAGACCCAGTTAACGGGCTACAAGCCCTCATAATAGGCTTTGAATTATATTACTAGTTTATTTATTTACTATATGCAATAATGCAAGTAGAATACAGACTGCTAAAAATATTTATAAATTTGCATTCAAGTGAGATTATCCCAAAATATTAAGGACTAAATCCTCTGCTAATGTAAATTGGCATAACTCCCTGGACTTGATGTGATTTTCCCCTGCTAATTAAAGTATAAATGCAGCCATGTTGTTTCCCTAAGCTGAAGTTACAAACTCTGCAAGGCTGGTGTGCCTCCAGCATATTTCTTCCGGTATATCATGGTCTGATTGGTCAGCTGTGGTAAAAGACACAAAGGTTGGGACCCAAAATGAAATCCAGACTACTACTGCTACTTTCATGGAAATTATTCAGTCCTTTTTGTAACCTCTATCCCACAGCTTCTGTACATGTCACATCTCACAAAACATATAGACATCACTTAAAATTGTTTAAAAGGTAATTGCTGGATTTTTGCTATTTCCTCTCCGTTTCCCTGCTCTGATACTCTCTCATGGTCTTTCTTGCTCCTAATATTTTTTTCTGCTCTCATTAATCCCAAATGTAATTACTTCTTATTGCATCAAGTGTTTTGGTTGTTTCTATCACTAGGAAACTGCCTATTACTAGGAAACT
>NW_009200865.1:1207-1488 GCF_000690835.1 Fulmarus glacialis | reverse complement strand
TAGGTGGGTTGGCATGTGGTTTTAGAAGGCTGTATGACTACATTATAGTAAAGTTTCTTTTTCAATTGGAAGGTGCGAAGCGAGGAGCAACATGGGATATAGGCACCAGAGCTTACTCGGGCAAGGTCAGCACTGGTTGGTGAGCTGAAGTAGCAGTTATTCTTCAGGTGTTCTATTGCTGATGCAATTATAAGTAATCTGTGTTGTTTGCGTCTTGCATGCGGTGTACAAACCTCAATGTGGCAACCGAAGCTGACAGAGGCTGGAGGGGGGGGGCGGCA
>NW_009200865.1:0-253 GCF_000690835.1 Fulmarus glacialis | reverse complement strand
AGGAGCTTAAAGCGTGGATCGGTCTCACATCTCGAAGCTTCCAGACGGTCATCTTCTGCGGCACCCTTCCCGGCTGCGTGAGCAGCTCTGCTCTCTAGCCGTCCATTTTCGCGGACTGGGATTTCTTCCCTGCATCCTTACCTTCTTAGGTCTTGAGGCCAGGCTTCTTGCGCCTACATCTTCTCGGTTTTGAGAATAACTTCTTGTCATGGGCCGTGATGTTCTGCTCTCTTTCTGGGGTTGCCACAGAGCC
>NW_009200864.1:18142-40419 GCF_000690835.1 Fulmarus glacialis | reverse complement strand
TGCAAACTTGCTGAGGGTGCACTCGTTCCAGCTGCCTATGTCACTGATGAAGATATTACACAGTACTGGTCCCAGTATGGACCCCTGTGGGACACCACTCAACATCGATCTCCATCTGGACATTGATCTGTTGACCACCACCCTCTGGATGTGACCATCCAGCCAATTCCTCATCCACTGGGCAGTCCACCCAATGTGGGTGTCCCCCAGGACATGTTTCAGGAATTTATAATTCTTCTTTTTCAGATCACAGCTCAGCAGTAAACATCAACGGAAATTCTATTTTTTAACTTCAAGAAAAATTCTGTGTAATTTGTTCCCATTCTTGAAAACATTTTCTCAAAGTTCCCATGAAAACGGCGTATATATTAACAAACCCACAGCTAAGCAACATATCACATCCTGACATCAAGTGTGTTAATTTTTACACTGTTAATCATACAAAATGATAGATATTTACAAATGTCCATGTTTGAATATAATAATATATTGTTAGCTCACAAAAATACTGTAAATAACTTCCCAGAAAACACTTTGAATTCAGCAAATAAAACCATAAAGCTTCTGAACAAATCTAGTGTGAAACATCTCCTCCCAGATCTTTTCACGGGAACAATACAGCTCTTCATATTGCTACTGCTGTGCTATTTCTTAGAACACTTTCCAAGTTTGTAAGGCTTTAAATTCACCTTTCTCACTTCTGTGTTTGCCAGTAGAAGTAAATTCATAATGACTCTAATGCCTGGTATGACTCCAGAGCTTAATTATGTTACTGTTGATTATTATCATTGCGTGAGAATACGCAGGATCCTCTTCATGCACGAGCAGATCAGTTGTGTTAGATGTTTCCCACAAATTACCATAGCATCAAGGAGCTTCCAATCTGGTGCCTAGACTTTTTGTGACTCCTGTTTAAAGTCCTATAACGTACACCAAGACCCTTGTTGTCTGTCCACAGACCTAGAAATCTGGCAGCTTAATAAGACTGTACACTGAAGTTCAAGCTTGTAATAAAGTTATTAAATCTCCTTGGATGTTTGCTTTAAAACTCTTTTTTCATGGTATACTCTTTTGCATTTTCATATAAATGAGTCTAGCATGGTACTTATCATTATTTAGACAAAGAGTAGCTTTCCAGAGACTTACAAAATGAAGTCCTGCCTTCAGTAATGTTCTCTTAGAAAACCTGTTATGTGAAACATTGACCTAGATTGGAAGCAGTGATTTTTACAAGGTGGTGTTTTTTTCCCCTCCTACTTTCTTCATCACAGGTCAGGAAAGATTTGGAAACATGACCAGGGTATATTACAGAGAGGCCATGGGGGCATTTATTGTCTTTGATGTTACAAGACCTGCAACGTTTGAAGCAGTGACAAAATGGAAAGAGGATTTGGACTCTAAGTTGGTTCTTCCAAATGGCAAACCTGTGCCGACAGTTCTCTTAGCAAACAAATGCGACCAGGGAATAGATGTTCTTATGAACAACGGCATCAAGATGGATCAGTTCTGCAAAGAGAATGGGTTCGTGGGCTGGTTTGAAACATCAGCCAAGGTAATGTTTCCATTTCTTTTTAAATGTTTCTCCAAGTACAGAGAAATTGATTCCTAAAATAGTTCATTCGGTCGAAATGTGTACCTTGCAAAGCTCCTCTCTTGGTGGAATTAATTAAAGGTGAATTTGTAAATTAATACATTTCTATTTCTTTTAGGCCTTTTATTGCAAAGCAAATTACATACATCGTTCTGAAATGCAGCTGCTCTAATATGATAGGCCAGCAGTAAAGTATGTAACTGGTCAACAAGTTACTGCGTAATAGTCTGGGGGGGAAGATGACCTTTGGCAAGGCACAAAAGCTACCTCTTATGAATGACATGAGGATATTTTTCATAATTCTTAACAGTGTATATTATCTCAAATATTTATATAACCACTTTGCCTGAGAAATGTTGATTTGAGACAAGCTTTATTGTGTTAGATTCTAGAAAAAAAGCTAGTCTATCACAGCGCTTGTACGATGCTTACTGTTATAAGCTCTCATTCTCAGAAGCCTTTTCAAAGAAACCACAGATGTGGGGAGGAAGGAAAGATCAGTATTCAAAGTGCTGAATGAGCTGCTCTGAGGTTCAGTTCCTTGCCTTGGTACAGATTTCCTGGGCGTCTATAAGAAAATGGACATAAAAATCAGAAAGGGCACTGGGACTTTCAGAGTATAAAGGCCCAAGGTGCAGTGATCCTGTATATCAATTTGAGATTTCTCAGATAATCTCAGTGCATGCAAGGTTTGGAGGACTGGCATGTGAAATATTGATTTGAACACAACAGCTCAATGGATATTGTGTTTGTTGTATTCTCCGATTATGAAAGCTGGTGTCATCATTAACAGCTCTGGGGAAAGTTTGGATGTTTTAAATGTAAACAGTTTGGCTCTGGTTTGACCTAGATTGTTAGTAGACTGAAAGCCAAAATGCTACATTCTATTGTTTAATTTCTTTTAAGCACTTTATGAAAGTTACTTAAGAACCTTTGGAGTGTATACTTGTATTTTACTTTTCTGGTCTTGACTCCTTTAAGCATTAATAATTAAAGAAGTCTCACTTGTAATCAGCAGAAGTAAGGGCAGGTGACTAGCAGCATGTCCTAGTCTGCTTCAACATTGCATGAACTCTGGGCTGAGACGTCTTTGTGGTCAGTGTCTTTGCTTTCCTACCAAACGGGTCTCAAAACTAGTCACTGTTTCTTCAAAATGCCATTTTTACGGAGACATTTGGTCTAGGTCAGTGTGTAAATTATCTTGCTCTACAAACAGGGTACTTCTCGTTCCTGCATGTGCAGGACCTGGTTTGAATTCAGGTCTGTGATTCTCTGCTGATTTGTGCTGGATGAGGCCACCAGAATCCAGTGTTTCTCTCTAGGATAACCAAACTTTTACTATGGACAGTATCTAGTTCTGGTTAAGAAAGAGGCCAAGATCTCTTAAATCAGGTTCTTCATGATAATTATGGCAGAAAGCTTATTATTCCAGGAAAAAAAGAAAACCTAGAGAGCACAACATTTGGAATAGCACCTACAAGAAGAAGGTGAGAGGATTATTACAGGAAAAATTATTATTATTTGTATAAGAACTACATATTCAGCACCTTTTCAATATTCTATTAGATGTCTAATTGTCTTTCAGGCCACAAATAACATGAAATATCTGGTTGCGAATATTTGGGATTCAGTTCACTAGGGATGTGTAACATACTATATGGCTGTTTTCTTCAAATTACTTTTTCTTCATTCTGACTTGTACATGAGTCTACATTTCCTGGGGACAAGAACCAATTCACTGAAAATTAAGACCTGAGGGCAAAACCATCACAAAAATCATGTGGAGAGAAATGAATAACAGATTGTTTTAAAATGCCTGCATCTAAAAGACTTTCAAAGAGAACGAGAGGGAACAGGATGGACCATTGTTTAAAGGATACAGGGCCATCGTTTCATTTTTCTCAGTTTGGATCAGCAAAGTCATGCAGCTGGTCACTGCAATTTGGCCTATGAGAAAGGAATCTGTACCCTGAATACCATACATCAGTCCCCAGCAAGCACCTGCCCACCTCTTAAAAAGAACAACCACATTTATTGTGCCAAGGGCTCTTGCAGGTCATGGCAGAGAATGAATGTACAAACAATTTCAAAGGTGGCAGAGGAGTTTTACCATGATGACGGAGCCAGTTTTGGGCAGAACTATGGAAGTGTAAAGGACAACTAAAGTTTAAAAAAGTCACCACAGAGGAAAATTCAGTCCAAGTTTTTCTAAGCCACATAGAATTAAGAGTTATTTTAAACAAAGAAAGCATCTAGATTTTTCTTACTTTATTTAACACAGAAACCCAAGCAGTCCTCAGGTTACCAGTGCAATCATGCAAGAACAGAAGGAAACCCAGCTATGACAAGTCTTATCTTCAAAAGCCATTGTGAAGGGAGCAGTGAGAGTTGAGGACACATGACTGTTATCAGACTGTTCTCTGCTGCTATAGTCTAAAGGCTGGGATCTGTTATTCTGCAATCCCCACACCTGATTTCCACCCAGAGTTGGAGGCTCCTGACTTTAAAATGATGCAAAGAAGAATAATTCCACTAAAGACGGTAGAATCACAACATTTAGGCTAAGTGAGTTCAGAATAATTTCCCCACTTGGTCTAAGTTCTGAACTGAAACCTACACATTTTTTCTAAGCAAAAGTTATTATTACTACTATTTTAAAATATTGGATGTAACATGTATCTGGTATTCTTTCAGCCTAGAGCATATTAAATAATTGAACTTGGATGTGGGGAAAATAAAAACCTAGCTATGGTTGCTACAGAGAATAGAAACTCTTTTCTGAAGCAGAATAACACTGACAGAGAAGTCATCATATTGCAGCTAGCAGTTTTAGCAGTTCAAATAAGTAATAACTCTTTTTTGTGGTATCCTGGAATAATTAGATCTCCAGAGATTTTCTGGAGACGTGCTTGGAAATGTTATAGCCTTCACAGCAAACTGAATATGATTTATGCATTTTGGAAAAAAACAAAGGTGATTATTTACAAAAATACATCTTTTACTTCTGGTTGCCTTGCAGAAAGTATCATGTTATATATGTACCTACCATATTTCAAGCTGTCAATAGTTTGAAATTTTTGTCTGTAGCACCGGCAGGTTACACCAAAAAACATCACTGTATTATTCCCTGGTGCTGTTTTTCTTAAGTTAACAACTTCAATATAAAAGATTTGAGCGACCTAATGCATTCTTAAGTATTAGTTTTGATTCTTACATTAATCTAACGAAAATACTCAGCCTGTTCCAATCCTCTGCTCCCTTGTTCTGATAGTTTGCCATGTAAGAAGGGCCTTGTGGGGCAACAGCACAATGCAGTATAGTCGTAAGTTACACATATCACCATATATCCAGTGGAGAGTGTGGTCTCTTTTACATATGGTTATTTGGGTTGTTGCTATTGATGGCAGTCTAAAAGGCACATCCCCAGATATTCATGAAATAACCCTTAATAGTAAATTCTTTAATAAATGTCATTACCACAACTATTGTGAAAGATGCAATTTTTTAAAGTAAGGAAATTTCTCCTTCCTGTCACACATTTATTTATCCAGCGTGTCGCCAGGGTATCTGAGAGCTCCACTCACATTTCCAAGCCTTTAAACTGTTTTCACCACCATTCCTAGTTCAAAGAGGTGAGCTTTTGACTTGGATTAGAAAAGCAGCAATTTCAAGCTTATTATCACTTTATAATGAAAATGGAATTTATGCATTAAAACAGACAAGTCAGGCAAAACTAAGTGTGCTTGAAAATACCTACTTCAGAAATACCTTACGACTGACCATAGCTGTGCTATGGTGATGCCTGACTTCCTCTTTTCCCTGCTATAATTCTGCTGTCAGCAATACAGAATTAGGTGAAAAGACATTCACTTTTTGTCCAAATTGCCCAGAAGGACTGGTAGCCATGCTTTTCAGATCCTTACCAAACTAGGCTAAGCACACAGCTCCTTGTCTGATGAGCATCGTGGCCTGGAGACTGAATGAGCACTGAGTCTCCGGGCTATTTGGATACATCTTATTTGGACCAGGAAAAAGTTATAGAATCTTTCCTCCTCTAGGAAAGGTGGATGATAACGTGTCCCTTCTCCAGCTTTTGTCTGACAGGCAGTCCACAGCGTGTCATAGTGCCCAGATGCTGGACTAGGAATCAAGAGTCCTCTTTGCCACTGATCTACTGGGTGACCTTCAGAAAGTCACTCTCTCCCCTGATCCAGCTTCTTTTTCCACAAAGCAAGGACAGCAATTCTGCTTATCTTACCAGTTGAGCTCTGTGCACGAACCAAGCTCTACTATCGCTTGTTTAAATCACAAATTGTTCAGTTCTTCTGACTGGACAATTATTATGAAAGTTGAAAAAAAAAAGCTATACTGTAGACTTGCAGAGGAACAGCATATGTGTTTTTGATTTCCATAAAGACAAATGAGGTTTGGACATGTATTTGAATTAGGCTGACACACTACAGCTAATCTGCTGGTCTGGTAACTGAAACCAAAGCAATCCATTTGAGACTGCCAGACCCAATTAGGGATGTGTAGATCCCTACATTGTCTTTTTAATTCACTCAAAAATATGTCTAACCAATCTCACCACACAGAGCCTTAGAAAATATTTCAGCTTCTGCCATAGACCAAGAAATGAAGCTGACACCTAAGGCAGAAGCTTTCAGTTCAGATATACAGTCACTCTGTGCGGAATCCTCTGCAGAGTTTGTTTCCTGTGACTAAAAGAAGAGGAGTGGTTTCAGATCATCCTACAGGTATTAGAGCTGTCCTATAGCTCTCTGGATCACTTTTATGAAATATGTTATTTAGTGCTTACCAAAAGCTGGAAATTCACAGAATCACAGATCTGAGGGTGGAAGGGACCTCTGAAGGTCATTTAGTTCAACAGTTTTGTTGCAGAATATCCAACCAGCTCTAAGAATTCAATTGCAGAAATTATCTTGTTCTCAGGGTTGCAGTCACAGCAGTTCACATCCATGAATTTCATGTTCATGCATCTGGATGGCTTTTAAGTTGTACGGTTGTGTTTTCCTAGAACCACAATCACAGTGGTATGGCACAACATCTTAATAAGAGTTTGCTGCCAGTGGTTTCCAAGGGAGCTCTGCTAAGGGAGCACGTGGAGCTGTTCCCTCAGATTCCTTGCTCCAGGGGGGTGCAGGCTAAAACATCTTGAAAGTCATATCCCTGCTCCTAGATTTTAGTGCATTATAGAAACAAAATGTGGAAACTATGTGATTCTCATCTAATAGCTGAATATTTCAGAATTTGTAAATGTTTACTTAAGGGAAGCTGATTTCCTTTAACTCCAGTAGTAAAGTCTAAGGTCATGTCTCTAAGCAGTGCTGGCTTAGACCTCCCCAAGTGCCCATGTTAGGTAGCTAACATGCCTGCGTACACGTTGTTCTTCACCCTGACTTTCAAGGTAAGACTCAGAAGCATCAGATTCAGTGAGAGAAAGAAACTACCCAAATGTAGAAAAGGAGCAGTTTTGTACCAGAAAACAACCAGACAGACGAATCTAAGATATCTGCATGGCAAAGAAAAAAAGTTTCATTTGGAAGTGAGACAGGCCCATAAAACTAGCAAAGGCCTTTTTCCTTCTGTAAAGAGCTAAGAGCCAGTCTAGTCTGAGGGGATTTATTTCATATATTAAAACGGACTGCTTTAAATGTTAATATTCTGCATCTGCATTAGAGCTGTCAGATAAGGTAGAAGGCAATCCAGAATGCAAAGAAGCTTGCTGAGCTTATTCATGAGGCACATTCAATACATTTATTGAATTTATTTTCCCTTCAACTGATTGTTGCATTACAAGACTATGACATTATTTCCCATCGCAATAGGTTCAAAGGTTTTAAATCATGCAACCCTACTTCCCTGCCCCGAGTTGCTACCCTTCCCCTAAAACTACCCTTTGAAAACATACATTTGAAGGAGATTGATCTACAAAGCAAACTGTAATTTTATTTGTGTCTTCCGGTGTTGCTTTCTGGCTTTCAGAGGTTGCTCAGAGTTATTTTCTTTGCCTTGCTTTGTTTGGCAATAGAGTAAAGAGTAACACGTGCTGATTTTCACTTTTGCATTCCTTCTAGAGGGGGTCAAGAGAAAGACCGACTCAAGGAGTCAGACATCATCACAGGAGCTGGGTTCAGGTCCTTGATCTGGCAGACATTGGCAGGTTGATGCAGGGTAAATGACTTGGGGCTGGATTCACAACTTAGTTCTTGCATCACTGACTGTGATAGTATCTTCCAGGTGCTGGGGCTTACTGAGGCACAAAAGTCACAGAAATGGGTTAGGCATCTCAGGGGACAGGGCAAGGGGAGATGCCCAGGAAAGGGTTTCATAAAAGCTAGCATGCTAGGATGTCAATCCTAGCATGCTAGCATGCTAGGATGTCAATGTAAGAAGCAGAGCAAAAACTGGAAGAGAGGACTGATAGCAACAAAGGCACCATAATATGGGTAAGATCCTTCCTTTTTGGTCTTGCAGTAAAAACTCTCCCACAAGCCTTGGGAAAGAACGGTGTTGCGTTCCTACCTTATCATGACAAGACTTCAAACTATGCCATCTCCCACTTGCCAACTAGCCATTATGTGCTGGACCAGGTTTCATGCAGTTTTCTCTGTTTGGGAGGAAACTTTTTTCTTCATTTGATGGCCATAGCAGCACTTCCCTATCACAGAAAGATGCTGTGAAGATAAACACATCAAAGATACAATGCTGAGTAATAGCAGCCTTAAAAGTAATATAGGTAGACAGACCTTCCCCAGTGTTTGAAGAACTGTGAAGATAAAAGTGCCCTCAGAGCAGGCTGCAAAACAAGCTACAGCACTACAGGTGATCTAGTACCATGTCAAGAGCTAGATAACCCCTGAACATATTGACGTTCAGAAGTGGCTCCACCAAGAAGGCAGAGTAGGCCTCTCAGTACTACGTAAAGAATTTGCTCAGAACATGAAAGGAAATCAGTAAAAACAAAAAAAAGAGAAGAGAAGAGAAGAGAAGAGAAGAGAAGAGAAGAGAAGAGAAGAGAAGAGAAGAGAAGAGAAGAGAAGAGAAGAGAAGAGAAGAGAAGAGGAAGAAGAGAGAGAAGAGGTGAGGCAAGGCAAGGCAAGTCAAGGAAAGGAGGAAGAAAAGAGTCTGAACTGCAGCAATCATCACAATTCCTGTGGTGTTTTGTGTAGAACAAAAGCCATAAGGGAGATGCCAGTTAAGGCATTTCAATATAGAGACCCACTGGAAGACATCGTTTCACTCTGTTGTCTCACCTATATTTTCTTTCTTTTTTGAAACATAATTAATTTTATTTTTAGGCATAATTGGGGCTGTTTCCATGTTTCAATACAATTAGTAGGGAGTCTGTGGTTATTCCACTCCGTCCAGTCTTACTGTCTGATTGTCGATTTCTTTGTATTTGTTGGGTGGATTTTCACCTGCTCCTTTTTCTCTGCCCTTCCCTAGATTGCCTTTCAACACCTCTAAAATTACCAGGTCTCTGGGTGTCTGTGTTTGGATAGCAGATCACTTTCTACTGTCTGTAGCTGCTTCACTGCCTAGCAGAATATTGATTTTTTTTTTTTTTCCCAAAACACACTGTAGGAGGAGAGGTGCAGAAATCAATATTTCATTAGACAGACCAGAATACAGCCGTGTCTGAGCCACAGACCTGGGACATGGAGTAGACACCTTAGGATTAGGATTGTAACAAAAGGCAATAATAGCATCAGAATGGAAGTGGTCAAGGCATAGAGCTGGGACTGCAGGAGTGGCTTTGTTGGCATGAGCACAGGCTCCTTGCAGCGAGTGACTTAACGTGTCACTTCTCATCTGTACCAGTTGTCATCTTTATAGAATCATAGAATAGTTTGGGTTGGAAGGGACCTTTAAAGGTCATCTAGTCCAACGCCCCTGCCATGGGCAGGGACATCTTCAACTAGATCAGGTTGCTCGGAGCCCCGTCCAACCTGACCTTGAATGTTCCCAGGGATGGGGCATCTACCACCTCTCTGGGCAACCTGTGCCAGTGTTTCACCACCCTCATCGTAAAAAATTTCTTCCTTTGATCTAGTCTGAATCTCCCCTCTTTCAGTTTAAAACCATTCCCCCTTGTCCTGCCACAATAGGCCTTGGTAAAAAGTTTCTTTCTCTCTTTCTTATAAGCCCCCTTTAAGTACTGAAAGGCTGCAATAAGGTCTCCCCGAAGCCTTCTCTTCTCCAGGCTGAACAACCCCAACTCTCTCAGCCTTTCTTCAGAGGAGAGGTGTTCCATCCCCCTGATCATTTTTGTGGCCCTCCTCTGGACCCGCTCCAACAGGTCCATGTCTGTCTTGTGCTGAGGGCTCCAGAGCTGGACGCAGTACTGCAGGTGGGGTCTCACCAGAGCGGAGTGGAGGGGCAGAATCCCCTCCCTCGACCTGCTGGCCACGCTTCTTGTGATGCAGCCCAGGATATTGTTGGCCATCTGAACCACGGGAGAAGGCTGGAGATAGACACAAGCTCAAAAATATCTGTGCTGTCTGCCGGGGTCACCCTTCCTCTCTTGCTCCCTTTGTACCCCAGCAGAAATTTTCATCCACACAGCTTAGACAGTTCATATAAATGTTCAGGATAAGTAAATGCTTCTCTGATCTAACACATGCTACGGACAGGACTTTTTATTCCTTTCCTCTTGTAGAGAACAAAAGGCAGAATTTTAATTGCATGGGTGCAAATGCTTTGAACAGTGAATCCTTGCAAACCAGAACATTTTGCTTGAAGAAGTAAGAGCTCAGTCACAAACTTCAGCAGATGCGTCTGAAGGGATGGTGCCCTGGCAGAGAGGAAGGTGGGCATGGACTGAAAGTAGAAGCCTTTTCAAGTGGAATGGCCAGAGTCAGGCATGATCTCTATCTGTATCTAATCCCACCTTACAGATATTCAGTAGACCTGGGCGGACACATACCAGAGAAACAGCAAACTCAATTCAAAATGCAATTAATAATGTAATAAGGAATATGGGTCAAATCTGGTAAATCATTTCATTAAGGAAAAAGAGCAATGCAGAAAAAGAGTAGTTTTTAATTTCCATATTCCCAAAGCTAAATATTTTGACTTTTTATGCCAAAACAATACTTGCATGTTCAAATTAGACTTTCTTCCCCAAAAAAGAGGTTTAAAAAGAGGTTTAATAATCCAATTTCACTTTGGTTTGAGTTCTGGCTGAAGTAAAACAGAATTGTTTTTTCGTTCTGAATTTTTAGGCTCGGGTCTGGCACATGGACTTCCATCCATCACCAGTTGGAATGAGGGATGTCCACCTATACCCATTTTATGTTTTTGTGGGCTTGGGTGCCTTCTCCCTTTCCCACTCTTACAAAAGGCTGATCTTAAGCCTCTGACAAAGAGAGTTTCTGTTAATACATCTGAACATTAATCGATTTGGACACAATCTCAGCTAGTCACTAAGACATTATTGAAAAAATGCATGCTGCCATCCCAAGAGAGAAGCAGCACATGGGTAAATGAAATGCTTATCAGTCCATTAATAAAGGAAAACACAATGGAAAAGATTTTTACGTGTATGTTTTTGTGCATTTAACAACCCTGTTTTGTCTTGAGCTTTCTAAGCAGTACTGAGAGATATTTTTCATTGTCTATTTTTTTCTAATAAAATTTCACAGTGTTCTGAAAAAGACTTTTGGTGCATGCTTGAGGAATTTGCTTGTCTGGTCTGAGAGAGCCATGTGATATAGTAACATTTTAACATCTCAGTACAGAGCTCATTCCCAGCTTTGTATTACTTTCTAGGGGTTAGTATGTAAATGACTTGTCTAAAGATTTGGGTTTTTACAACCAGCTGATATTCTTTACAGGTCAAATGTCAAATATTTAAGTTCACTTGTGTAGTTGAAGAAACCTGTGAAATCTTGGCACTAATTAACATTTTCAGTTAAATCCCCAGATTTCAGCTCTTTACTGTGGTGCAAAGGGATGGTCAATGCAGTTTGTGGAGCTTTGCCATTTCAGGGGGATTAGAAATCAGCCTCACAGAATCCATCATGTTAGCTTTTGATCTTCATATAATTGCACCACCTCTACTGAAACACACACACGTGTACTTTGGTTTCTTTCTTTTATAGCTGAACTTCATACTTAAACATCTCATCTGACCTTTTTTGAACACACACATGCAAAAAAAATGTTTACATGTTAAATTTTACAGGTTATTTTATTAATGGTGCTGCATTGATACCAAGCGTTTGCTGAAGGTAGACTTCATGGCATTGTGTGCATGGGTGTTTATGGTCTCAGTACAACAGGCTCCAGATTCAGCTTGGAAACCTGGGTCAGTCTTAGATTGCAAATAAAACATGATCTTTATGAAGCAAGAGGAGTATGTGAATATACCTAAATATATACATATATATTTGGATGCATTTCTATATGTATGTATGTGGGTGTGTGATATGATTTCCCAGAAGATTGAAGCTACAGTGAGGTTTCTATCTCCTGTCATATAAAACATATAATCAATGCCAATGGTTAGAGTAGAAGAGTGTCTTTTATGCCAGAAAGCTTGACTTTTCATTCCAAAAGTATTGGTGGCTGACATTAAAAAAAACCCCCTTACTCAGTATTACTGCTTATTTTATATGCTGTGCTGAGCTGTGTCTCACTGATCAGGCTGTTTCAGCTTTGCTTATTCTAGAAACAGAGTAAGGGTTGCTGCAAGTTAAACGTGCTGTTGAAATAAGGCACATGTTGAAAAAGACGTGCTTTGCCTCTTGTTCTAGACCCCTAGAGTGAGGATTTCTGTCTTACAAATGAAACCAATGGTGACATAGCTCTTCTGAAGCAGTACATTGGAGATAACTCAGCCTCAAGAAAAAATAAGTGAGGACTCCAAATGATATAGAACTTTTTTATGGTTTTGTGAATAACTTGAGATTGTATCATTTATTCAATGAATCTGGTTCATCACAGGTTCATTGTGAGCATTGTATACAGAAATCTTCCTAAAACTGTGGAAAAGGCTTTAAAAAATAAGTGCAGTTGATGGCTGTAGTTGCTGATAGGTAATTAATAATTTGAAAATCAGAGTAACCATTATTCCAGCAGTAAAATATGGATTTTGGAGCATTACTTCAGGCATCTGTCTTTAACATCCCTCTGGCATTTGTTTGTTTAGTTTGTTGAAGCAATCAAATCACCAGGAATTTGGGGTAATTTAAAGTGAGCTCTGTGTATATTTTAAAGGAGATAAGAATCATAATATACAAAAAAACCAAACTAACTTAAAAACTACAGTAAGCATTTAATACAGTCAATTTTTGAAAGCTGTTTATTAAGGAAGGTAAACTTTTGATGTTGTCTGGACAAAAATTTAATTATGCACAGGAAATATGCAGCATGGTGTAATTAATATTGACTAATCAACCTCTCTTTCTCTTTCACTTGCAGGAAAATATAAACATCAATGAAGCTTCCAGATGCTTGGTGAAACATATAATTGCTAGTGAGAGTGATCCAGTTCAGTCTATTGAACCAGATATTGTAAAACCACACTTGAATTCCTCCAAGATTGTCAGTTGTTCAGCTTGCTTTAAATCCTAAGAGACTTCCAGACTATTACAAGAGCTGAACAACTATGATTCACAATGTATACTTTACCCAACATACCCAGTCTGCCCAGATTGTCCATAAGCAGATTGCCATTTTCTCAAAAATATACTTAACTTTTTCCATAATTTTGACAGCTAAAATTTGTTCTGAGCTGTTCATTGAGAGCAACTACTCAAAACTGTCTTTGGCTACTTGTCAGATAACACTTATGGTGATGGTTGTGTTTTCCCAGTTCAGTAGTACCAACAGTGATATCAAAACCTATTTCTTTGCAATGTGGTTTCTGAAAGCTCATATTTGTGATGTGACTGCAGTAATACTCTGCTTCTCCATTGGTCCTCCAGCCCGTCTTCTCAATACCCTGACCAGGCAACCATCATCATTACACCGTTTTTTCACGCCTCGCACTTAAATGATCTTGTTTCATACGAAGAAGATGATGATGACAATGAAAATATAGCTGTTCAGAAAGAGGCAACAAAAATGTTAGCAATGAAATATTCCCATTGAAAGTTCAGTCTCCTGGATGAAGTGGCAGGATTGAACACAGAATCAAAGAATCATAGAACAGTTTGGGTTGAAAGGGACCTTTAAAGATCATCTAGTCCAACCCCCCTGTCGTGAGCAGGGACATCTTCAACTAGATCAGGTTGCTCAGAGCCACGTCCAACCTGACCTTGAATGTTCCCAGGGATGGGGCATCTACCACCTCTCTGGGCAACCTGTTCCGGCATTTCACCACCTTCATCGTAAAAAATGTCTTCCTTATATGCAGTCTAAATCTCCCCTCTTTCAGTTTAAAACCATTCCCCCTTGTCCTGTCACAACAGGCCCTGCTAAAAAGTCTGTCCCTGTCTTTCTTATAAGCACCCTTGAAGTACTGAAAGGCTGCAATAAGGTCTCCCTGAAGCCTTCTCTTCTCCAGGCTGAGCAACCCCAACTCTCTCAGCCTTTCTTGTCATTCAGTTCTCCAGAAGAACTCAGCTTGTGAGACGGATGTAGTTTATGCTGCCTGTTTCTGAAGGGTTAAATTCTCATAGCTGTTAGCATTGTCTTCAGGTGAAGCAAGACGAAAACAGTCAAGGGTAATGGGTGACAAAACAGGGAATCAGGGGTACAGTCTCATAGCTGAAATGGCTGAGAGTTTTCAGAAAGGTTATCTATTGTAGAAAGCCAGCATCTCCTCTGAAAAGCATTCACTGATTTTATTCCTGCCTCTCCATTCTTCATGCCACAGGTGTTGTCCCTGTGTGTTTAAACCGTGTCTATTCTGTGAGTCCCAGCATGCATCCCTCCATTACGTTGACTCTCATGAGAAAATTCACTATAATGTAACAGTTGAGCTTTTCAGGAACACATCTGTGTTGAATAGCAGGGTATTTGCTTTCTGAGAACATGCTTCTAAAAAACACAATTGTATGAATGATCATAGGAAGCAAAATGAAACAGTCCTAAGAAACACTCCTGGAATATGTGCAGAATTTGTTGAGTTGTACTGTGGAAATGAAATAGTTGATTTTCAGAGTCTCACAAAATATGCATGTTGGTGGAGTCATTCAGACAAGTGTGTCTAGGCAAGAAGTCTTGACATCTGGCTGCAAGCCCCTGCAAGACAAAATTTGCCTGTCTTCTGCCATAGAGAAATCACTTCCATTTTCTTGTTCCTACTCAGCCTTTTCCTTCCTAAGCGGTGAACTCTCAGTGGCAGGAGCTGTCTTCTGAGATGGGTTTCTGTCCTTAGAGATGTGTAACACCATGGAGAGGAGGAGGCAGAATCTCATGACCTGTTGTGTTTGCAGACATCACTGCAATACTTCACTGAATACTTAGTTGGAAATGAAGGAGTAAAACTCTCAACGGGTAGTAAATAGGTGTTGGGTAGGAAAAATGGAAAAATGAAAAAAAATCCTCAAGCTGACCTTACTCTATGAGACCTATGGGGTTCATGTGTCTCTAAAGTTCAGCCTATTACTGAATGATCTGTTACTGATATAGGCACTGCAGAGGAGAGCCAGGGAGAGAGACATAGCTCTTTAAGTGCTCTTCCTAAAGCCTTAAATTGATATATTTTTGTCACAAAATTTTAGAATAAGAAAGCAAAGTCTGTGGTTTTAAAAATAAAAAGCCAGATCCAGAATTAATCTGCACACACACATAGATGTAAGGATCCATATATATCATGAGCTGGCTTTTTTTGAGGAGAGTAATTTTCAAGTTGTCTTGATCACAGTGTTATCCTTTAACACCTGTGTTAAACAACCTTTAACTCCTGCTGTGATCTGGGTCAAATGCCTTAACCTTTCTGCCTCAGTTTCCTCATCTGTGAAATAGGGATTGATGTACACACCTACCTCACAGCACTCCTTGAAAGTTACTGTTGGCACCATGTTTTGAAGATATATGCTATACAAATGCCAAGCTCTATTACTGCTCAGAATGAAATATGAGTGCCCTCTAGCATAAATACATGGTGCTGTAATGCCTTAATGTTCTAAATCTATCCAGGGCTTGTCTGTGCTGCAACAATTAGCTTCAATTATTCCACCTCAGTTAACCTAGTTGAGGATATAAAGCAATGTGTGACTGCATGGGATGATTAGATTAGCTGCAGATGGGTTGCAAACGGAAACTGTGGCTGCACAGATGTCATGGTACTAGTTTAATAATCTCAGCAGCAAAGCTGCAATTCAGAACTAGTGCCAGGTCAGCTATTTCGGATTTAAAGCATTATTTAAGCCAAGTTGCATGGATGCCTTATTAAGGATAACACTTAATTCATACCTTGAGCCAACACTTGGAGGGGGGGGAACACAAGCACCTAGATATTCAGATGGCTTCTTAAAGGGCTAAGTTTTCATGAGTTGAACCCCATGCTTTAATTATGAATCTGGATGCCTCAGGTGAAGCAGAGGAAGCTGTCATTTCTTCCAAAAATTATTTTGTGCTCAACTCGCAACAAACATAGCGGTCGCTAATGTGTTTTAGTTATCTTCAGATCACTTGGCTTTGGTGGCTTCTAGCCAATATTTGTTGAGCATAATGGTAACTTTCACAAATGTTTGAGAGCTATGGCTAAAGATCTGGTATAAGAGTAATTAAAAAACCCACATAAATAAAACACTTAAAGGATATATAGATCTTTTGTTTTGCTTCACTGTGTTGTATAAACCTGCTTTAAACTATGAACTCATCATCTATTCCCCTTGTTTCTATTGTGTCAGGTTTCACTGCAGTCACAGTTCTGAGGCAGATTTTCCACCTCTGGTAGATGGTGGACAGAATTTGGCCAATTTCTAGACTAAGGGCTATACAAGGTATAAGTTCTAATGTCATATATATTTACACCATAAGAATTAGAACAGTACAGTGAAGAATCAGGCCTCTTTAGGAGGTTACATAATTTCAAATGTTCATTTTTATTTGTACTGAGGTGATAAGAATCTGTCAAGTCTCTTTCTATAAGGCAACAGATGTGTGAATGCCACCTTGGTATCTAGCAAACAGAGCCTTTTTAGAAGGGGTTGTTGTAGGCAGGCCAGAATAAAAGCTTTAATTTACAATTAATGAGCTCAGTTTGTGCCAATACCCTTTCAGGAACAAATGTAAAATTTAATTATACTGTGTCAGTCCCTAACACGTTGGATTTCCTTGATTTTTATTCATACATTCTGTGCTATGTCCTCTTTGCTGGTCATTAGGGACCAGGCATCTTAATTGCATGGCCATTTCAAAATTAAACATTCTCCCCTTCTGTTTTCAATAAGCAGTAAAAGACATCAGTCTCTATTGCCTTCCAAGTGGGCAAAGATACTGCAAAGTGGATTTAAAATTCATTTTCATTCTAGTTCTCCATAGACGCCCCTCTGGGTGTCCCAGCACCTAGAACCGCAAGCTGATGCGCAGGTGAGGTGCCGGGCAAGAGGGATCAACCTGAAATACTCATGAAAAATGGTGGTTGAGCATCTCCACCTCAAGGCTTCACTTACCAACTCAGCCACAACACCAGTAATGACAGGATGGTTTTCATTTTCCATCTTTGAAGTTCCATACAAACAAAATCTCATGATCCTAAAAATCTTGGGAAGCATATAGGTGTTACTGATAGGAAAATGGATGGAGTGAAAGGTAAATATTACTCTATTCTTCCAGAAAGATCATAATTTATTTGACCAAGTTGAGCTCACAACAGAAAGCCATTTGGACTCTGAAAATCAGGCTTTGTTCTTATGCACCGGTTTTTTTAGGTCATGTATTTTCATTGAACTTTTCTATTAGGAATAGTTTTTCCCAACAGTACCTTGTGTATGCAGCTTGAGTTGTTGTACATCAATATTTTATCTTCAGACTCTTTTTTTTTTTGGCTTCTATTTTAAACTACCTGACCATATAAAAGGGGGAAGGAGGGAGGGAAAAGGTGCGTGTTTAAATAGCAGTTTTGTTTCACTTCTTAAAACAGCTTGTCTAGCTGGATGAAGTGAAATTGATAAATACATATGGGAAATGCAATTTTATGTCAATTGCCAGTAAACAATCAATGAAAATATATTTTACGGCACCAATATTTATGCATGTGACCGCAGGTTCTATTGTAATAAAAGATGATATTTCTGACAAAACATGGAATATGAGTGTTTTGTAAAATTAATTCATTAACCAAAGTAAGCATATACAAGTAGCCACAAGCTAATTCAGCTTTCCTGATATGTAGCCAATCTCTGATATATATATATATATGTATATTAATAGTTTCATTTAGACTGTTTACTTTCTGTACAACCTCTCTTTAAAACCGTCCAGGTTAGTGTTTGACATTGATTAAATGGTTACGTATCTGAGACAGAAACTTTCTACCTTTTCTCCCTTCATCATCCTATTTGATATGCAATTCCAGATGCAGCTTTTATGGCTCCAACTCTTCAAAGAACCTCAGTTCAAAGTCTGATTTCACAGGCAGAATTTTTGGCTCACAAATAGATGCATCATCTGTTTGGGGGCTCATTATTAACCACACGTTCAATTCTTGGAAGTCTGGCTGGGTAATAAATGGCCTACATTTGCAAATCAGTCAGCTGCATGTCTAGGATGTGGTAACTTCATTTGTCTTCCACTGTCAGGGCAAGCTAGTACCTGTAGCAATGTTACACACTTGACCCTTCATGATTCCCTAGAAATATTAGACTGTTTTATTAATTTAAAAAAAAAAAAAAAAAAAAAAAAAAAGGGGGGGTGCTTGCCTGCAGTGTGATCTAACGTTTATTTTACAGTTTTTAGCTTTTCTGCAACCACAAAAAAAAAAAAATAGCATTCTGGTTTTGTTGCCTTTTTTCATAATGCAACCTGACATTCTCACATCCTATAGCTGGAGGTGCTGCAAGAACCGCACCCAAATCCTCAGCATTTAGTGACACAGTTGCAGCTACACTGACCAATCAACTCATAACGAGGAAATATCTTTGACTGCACAATTTGGGAATACTCATTTCCTGAAAATCATCTCCTTTACAATTGCAGTGCATCAGCTGCCTAATTAAGATTGGAATCTCTGTGTTTTATGTTTCAAATGCAGTAATAATAGTTTACAAAGATAATATTAAACAGAGCAAAGCCACAACACGCGACTCCCCGGAGTGGAAGCTGAGCAAAATGAACATCTCCTGGTAGACTTCTCTGCATGTCAGTAGTGGGAGAAAGTTGTTCTAGTCTGATATTTGCCTGGTTTCTTCCAGGAAATGAGCTTTCACTTAAGCCGTAGTAGCTCAGTTCCACAGCAACTGGTAATATTTGCACCTGGCATCTACGGAGTTTAAGTAGTTTTAAAAGACAAGCTACAATTTCTTTCAGAAATTACATCTTTGTTAAAGGCTTAAAAGTCAGAAGTGCCTAAATATTTTCTCAGGTATATAAAAGGTCATTTTGGGTATCTTGCTCCCATGCTAATTTATCCTTGTATCTTCTGGTTTTGTGACTTCATGCCTTTGGCTTTCACAAACCATGCAAGGAAAGGGCCACTGCAAGATGTTCCTTTAGCAGAGACACTTCATCCACATCCAAAGTCCTGCAAAGGAGATGAACATAATGAACTGGAAGGCAAGGAGTACAACTGGAGTCAGGGTAGACAGAAGCATCTGGGACTGGGCCAGGACCAATTCAAGAAGCGTTCGCTCAACATGTTCCTCAGCAAGATGAAGAAATCACTTAGTGAAATTCTGATGCAGTGTTAAGCTTTTATCACTTAGAGGTCTATGAATTTTCTAGGGTATAAAGAGCTATATTTTTACCTTGTGTGCCTTGAAATTTGCTTCTTTATTGGCTACCTTGCCAAAAATACCTAGTTTCTTCCAGGAATTCTCTCTCTTTGGCCTTTGGTGCCATCTCATCTCCTTGTCTTGAGACTTTGGTGAGGAGCTTTTACCAGAGTCATTAGGACAGAGGCTCATGCTACAGTCTTTATGCACCTTGCATCCAGATCACACCTCCAAGGGCCTCTTTTTGTCCTGCATTAGCATTTCTGATCACCGGTGGCAGTCGACATCGCTGCAACACATGGCTGATAAAGAAAAAAGGTACTTTAAACCATCCGTAAACCAGTCTGCAGGCAAAGCGTGCTAATGTGTCTTGTCTGAACATAGCTGGTATTTGAATAAACTAAAAAAGTTAGAAACCTGACAGAAGCTAGAAAAAGAAGTTTCCCAAAGGCAACTGCCCCTGGAAGCCTATGTCTGCTGCTGGGCAGTATACAGGTAATGGGTATTTAAGGCTTCATCTGAGCTGGGCTAGTATGTCAATCCCATCCTAGAGGTTTAACTCTTGGAGGAAAACCTTGATTCCACACCTGAGGGTGACGTAGAGGTCAGAAAACACAGCACGCAACCAGTACGTGGGGGGAAGCAGCAGTATTAAATATACCACATCATTTTATTAATTTCTTTGATTTTTCCTGACAAAAACAATATACTGACAGAAGTGGACTATTTGGTAGGACCCTGTATCTTCCCTGGGAACTGTGGGCACAAAACGTGTTATTTCCAGAAAGAAGTAAATCTCTGAGGGGTCAGGTATAGCATATATTGTGAAACCCAGAGAGATGTGTCAAACCGCTGACTGATTGTTGAAACTCTTTATTTCCCTGTTTGCTGTGCTTGTTATGCAGTGGGAGGCTCTGCACATGACAGCAACTACACACCTATTTAGCCTGGATGTGTTTTCGAATTTTGGAGCCCTTTATAATGAAGACACAAAGGGAAGCTGTGGGGGTATTTATACCTGTCACAGTGGAGTAAACCCTTTCCGGCATCTCATTGTGCTTTGGAGAGAAAACATAGTTTAGACTTTGCTTTAGACTTTGCTTTAGTTTAGACTTTGCTTCAGTTGTATCTGCTAGATGAAAAAGAAACAGGAGTTACAACCTACTATTTTTCCCATTAAATAAACTTGTTATTAGCTTATTTGGTCAATTAGCTCATAAACCATAGCTTTTTATAAAGCATAAACTTTTTATTTCTTTAGCTAGGACTAATAGATTTCTTCTCCTAAAAGAGCCTGAATTGGTTAAATGGGCCAGGGGAAAAGGTATCTTCCACCTAAGCAATGGGAAGAGGGGTTAATAGACGATGAGGTCATCCCACTCCATTTAGATGTTTTACAAACAGGATTTATATAATCCATAAGCTATGTGGGGGGGATCCATGTATCCTAGGCAGATGAAATCCTAAGCCCTGGACTGTACAAGTAGCCAGCATGAACAATAAACCTTTATTGTAATAGATCTTTTTAGTAGCATATGAGAATATGAATCTTCTGTCATAAAACACAACATCAAAGTTCCACAATTTTTTAACCAACCTGAAAATGCAGAATATAATATAGCATATTTTCCATCTGCCCAGAGGTTGTCTGGAGGCTAGGCAGGCACAGTTTAGGTCTAAGTGACTTTAAAATGAGACAACTTATCAAGGTGCCCTTGGAGGCTGTGACAGTATATCAGCTATTTAGACATATAAAATAAACAGCATCAACTATGTTTGGAATGAAGGGGGAATTTAAATGCAAAGCAAATCAAAGCAAATGCCAAAAGGAATAGAGAAATTAACAGGTCAAAAGAAGTTGTTTTGTCAGTCTGCCTGACTGGCAGTTACTGCTTACGCAGCTGGGAAGCGCGTCCGCGCATGGCGCAAGGGAGCCAGCCTGCCCTGCCAGATTCACCGGTCGCGTGGAAAGAGCTTTGGTTCAAGTCTGGGGACAGGCTGTCCGGTCAGCCTTCCGTCAGGGTCATGGTGAAGGATGGCACCTCCAGCTGTAACCCAGGTCAAGATGTTGCTCTGGGAGAATCCCAGGAGAGCAGCATCTCTGTCAAGGTTCAGCGGGACCAGCTATTTAGTTTTGTGCTTGGCCAGCAGCTCTTTGACAGGCAAAAGCAATTCTCTATATTAGTCTATATTCCTCACTACGCCATGATATGGAGGTTCTTTCTTCCTCCAGACTAGCATGGATGAGCACTGTGGTACTGGCTGGGTTGTTTTTCAGCAGAGGTGATGAGACAGAGTTCTGGTACATCCTCGGTGTCTGGATGCAGTAATGACCCTACCAGCACCAGGTGGAACTGTTCTTTTGAATCACCTAAACCCAGGAGTGAAGGGATATATGGAGCACAGCTCTTCAGGTGGATGCTTCCTCCTCCTTCCATGAGTGACAGTGACACTCCAGCTTACTTCTAATTTCTGAGCCTGGTTTGTATTTTAACTTGGTTCACTACTAACGACTCAAAATATTCACTGTCCAGGTCAAACAAGCGATGTCCCTCAAGGGTCCATACTGGGACCAACACTGTTTAATATCTTCAGCGACATAGACAATGGCATTGAGTGCATCCTCAGCAAATTTGTAGATGACACCAAGTTGAGTAGTGCAGTTAATTCACTAGCGGGAAGGGATGTCATCCAGAGGGATCTTGACAGGCTTGAGGAGTGGACCCATGAGAAACTCATGAAGTCCAACAAGGCCAAGTGCAAGCTCCTGCACATGGCTCTGGGCACTCCCCAGTATCAATACAGGCTGGGGGATGATGGGATTGAGAGCC
>NW_009200864.1:13811-17974 GCF_000690835.1 Fulmarus glacialis | reverse complement strand
ACAAGGCCAAGTGCAAGGTCCTGCACATGGCTCTGGGCAATCCCCAGTATCAATACAGGCTGGGGGATGATGGGATTGAGAGCCGCCCTGCCAAGAAGGACTTGGGGATTCTGGCGGATGAAAAATTGGACATGAGCTGGCAATGTGCACTTACAGCCCAGAAAGCCGATTGTATCCTGGGCTGCATCAAAAGAAGGGTGGCCAGCAGGTGGAGGGAGGTGATTCTCTCCCTTTACTCCGCTCTGGTGGGACTCCACCTGGAGTACTGCATCCAACTCTGGAGTCCTCAGTACAGGAAAGACACGGACCTGTTGGAGCAGGTCCAGAGGAGGGCCACGAAGATGATCAGAGGGATGGAACACTTCTCCTACAAAGAATAGCTGGGAGAATTGGGGTTGCTCAGCTTGGAGAAGAGAGACACGTTTTACGAAGACCTCTAGTGACAGGACAAGGGGCAATGGTTTTAAACCGAAAGAGGGTAGGTTTAGATTGGATATAAGGAAGGAATTTTTTACAGTATGGGTGTTGAGACACAGGAACAGGTTTCCCAGGGAAGTTGTGGATGCCCCACCACTGGACGTGTTCAAGGTTAGGTTGGATGGGGGTTTGGGCAACCTGATCTAGTGAAAGATGTCCCTGCCCACAGCAGGGGGGTTGGACTAGGTGACCTTTAAAGGTCTCTTCCAACCCAAACCATTCTATGTTTCTATGATTCTACAAAAACCAGATGTGTCTCATATGATCTCATTAGGTCCATAAATACTGCTTTGCTGGGACAATATTGAGATATCAAACCTCAAAAAGCCCAATGGTGATGCAGGACACTGGACTCACTTGTCAGGTATCTTGTTTAGGGCTGGAAAATGCCATGCTGATACTTTGGAGAGTGAGTCAGGATTCTTCAGGCAGTTCAGCTCCTTTCCTCTGTAGGACAGAAGGTAGGCAGTGGGAGAGGAGATGGCATACAGGAATAAGACATGGGAGCTTAGGGGTGATATGGACTCCAAAGGGATACCAGGGTTTAGCAGTAATTAAAAGGCACTCTAGTGGAGCAGAAAAGGATAATGAGAACAGGCAAAGTAGGCTGGGCTAGATCACCTTCTCACGTCCTTTCTGAGCTGAATTATTCTATAATTTTATGAAAGAGAATTAGCATATGGAAAGAAAGGGGAGCTGGGAGCAATCTGGGGGCACAAATCAGTTAGGAAAAAAGAGTCAATAAAGGGCAATAAAAGAAAAAAATATGCAACATAGTGGGGTTTTTAACATTTACTTAATAGTAACATCAGACTGTTTGCTGGATATATATCCACACATGGAAAAATTATTGCATCATTTCAGAGTCTGATCAAATTTTTTATTTTGCACCAATGGTTCTGGGTAACTACCCAACAGTGATCTGTGGTTATGCCTCTGCTTGTCTTTTCAACTTCAATCTATCAGAAAAGATTCACTTTGGAAAACTGCTGTCTGGGAGAGGTAACAAAATTGGGACACGCTTAACAAACAGTGGAGCAGAAACGGGAGGAACTTCCCCCAGCGACCTTGCTGATGAAATTCAGAAAGGACCTGAGCTGAGAGGAGGAAGGGGACCAGTCTCTAGAAACTGTTACCCCAAATGGATTATAAAAACTCTTCAGTTCAGGTACTTCAGACAGTAACAAATCTAGCCAGCAGAAAGCCGTCAGGGAAATTGCTGAGTGGGGTTGCCTGAGATTAATGAAAACTACACAAACAGAGCAAATTGGCAGAAGTAGAGGTATGAGTCTGCCCTTTCGTAGGTCTCATAGTTATTAAGAATCTGACATTACAGTAGATGCCTTTGGTGTCCTAAGGTCTTCAAGGCCAAGAACTACATTTCCTCCTCCTGACCCATCTTCACCCCAGTATAGATGTTAGACTCACATAACAAAGTGAAATCCCCTGTTCCAAAGAGGTTTATAATTTAAACATTCAAAAAGATATCAACAGTGATTGGAAATATCGTGGACTCTATGAGTAGCATAATAAAGCTAGATGAATATTTATCATGTACATTAGATCTACTTCTCTATCTACCCATTTTATATGCCTGTTCTGCAGTGTTTACTTATCTAGCTATATATAAATGACCATCATTTTAGGATTTCCACCTCAATAATCTCATGTGCATTGTTTGTCTGACTCACCCTATCTTCACACCATAAGCTGCAATCTGGTGTGGGATGGCAGAGCAGCATACCTAGAAACACCATGTCTGGGGGATAGTCAAGGGGCTCTGGATGTTATGGCAAATCCTCTATGCTCTAGCCCATCTCTTCTGCTTGTTCAGGGGAAATCCAAGTCCCAGGCAGCGCTTTGGGTTCCTGGCAAGTGGGAACAAGGACCAATGCCACACAACCTCAGCTCACGCATGCAGTTGAAGAGGACATTACTCCTGTCTCCTGATGAAGCCAGCACATGGGAATGGGTTCAACATGTCACACAAGTCAGCAATTTACAACTCCTGTGGAGTCCCACGTGTGCTTTGTTAGCTCAGGCCCATACCACTTTAGATGCAGTCTTGCCCACCATTGATTGAAATCTTTAAAGAAAAGCAAGCCAGACCTGAAAGGGGAGGTAAGCACTCAGTGGAGGACACAGTTCAAAATGCAGAATTGCAGTCCTCAAAACACAGAGGCAGCTGCCAGCCCTGAGACGTCCAGCTCTGCAGTGCCTCAGCTCCCGGCAGCAGCAGTGCTGCAGGTGCCTCAGCTCTGCCTCCTGGCATGCTCACGGACGCCTCTGTGGTGACAAGACTGAGCAGCTTAGCACCCAATTAATTCTCCGTATTCCTCCACTACGCAGCTCCTCATTACGAATTTTTAAACAGCAACTTCAAAGAAGTGTTACTATGTAATAGCCCACTGGTTAAAATGTTCAACCTTTTCTTCCTGGTGGGGTTCAAAGCCCCATCTCATGTTGCCCTGAGGTGGAGCAAGCAATAGAACTGTTGCCTGCCCAGAATAAACCATTTTGGGACTGAGTTAGTCAAACAATTATCTAATCCGGAAGCAAAAGCACTCACTTGGAAAGTGTGCAAAGACTTGAATTGCTTTCCCTGCTTGACACATTCTTTCATGCATTTTAGTCCATGTTTGTTTTAATAGAAAGAAAGAGCAGAACTCGTTTGTCTCCCATTCCTGGCTGGATGCAATAACCAGCATGGTATAAAGCCACACGGCCACAGATTTCCTTTCCCTTAATAAATCCTGAACTACTTGACAGAAGGTGAATGAGCTTCATCACAGCTTCTATGAGCCTTACACCTCAGCTCATGAAGCCCATGGCCTGGTGATCTGGGGATTGTTGTGGAAGCACAGTTAAGAATCAAGCCTAAGATTTACAAGTGCAAGTTCTATAAAATCTATAAAATATCCTCTGCAGTTTTATAACAGCTGTCTCTTCTCATTTTTATATATTGCCTCTGTGTGTTTATGCATCACAGATAAACTTTGTGCATAGAAATGGAATAGCTGCATTTGTATTTCTGTAAAGCCAGGTTTGATTTAAGAGATACAAAAGCTACAAGTACATCTGGATGCACATCAGTCTTCTGCTCTGATAACAATAAATGCATTTGTGATGTGATTTACCACCTAATAAAGAAATTGAGGAGGAAAATAAAAAATGCAAATTAAAAAATGTAAACAGGGAGAAATTAATTGCAGAATGTCTTTTAAGAGTTAAGGAAGATAGAAGAGAGAATCTCACAATCGAGATTCATAAAAGGATACTCTCATTATGTAAACAATTGCAAGTCAGAATATATGCATATGTCAAACAGATGGGGCTGTCAGCAAGAACATGGTGGAGCAATGTGTTGAGATCATTAAAGAAAAAACACAGAAAGTAAGAAATAACATGATAAAATTATTTCAATTTAGACAAGAAAGAAAGACAACATTGCAAATTCACGAGGGAAACAAGAAGCTATTGTAGCTCTTCTTGTGACACATTGAGTAAAGATACATCAGCAATGCCAAATTTCTGCAGGTGTATATTTATAAGAGGGGAAATCAAGATTGTAAATGGCACCAAAAATCATAGAGATTTAGACCAGGTCTCAGATTTGTGTATGCTTAATATCCACAGAATAGATACACTGAAGTATCTACAACAAAGAACTCAAGTAAAAACAGATT
>NW_009200864.1:6879-13782 GCF_000690835.1 Fulmarus glacialis | reverse complement strand
TGAGCTGTCAGTGGGTATGTTACTGTTATACAAGGGAGACACAGGAAACACAAAGTCGACAGCAATGCTTTTCAAGTATTCAAAGGTTATGAGGAAAACCATCCCAATAGCGGCATGTTGGTTTCAGGGTCATAAGATTCTTAGAAAAACAAAAAAAAACCTTCTTTTCAGATTTCTGAACACTGAGGGCTTCATACAATTTTCCTCCCAGCTTGTCTCATCAAACAAGATCTGGAATAATCCTTTTTCTAAAAAAGGCAATGAAAGACAAAATTTCCACAAACCCATGTGATTCCAGAAACTGGGAGCTTAACAAAGCTCAGCAGAAGGATTGCCACTAACTCGTGTTTATTAGCAGCTTTGAGTGACTGTCCAAATTCAACTGTCAATTCTGAAAACATTGGCTTTAGTACAATATACAGTCCAATATATATATAGTATTTATAGAAAAATACTATACATACATATAATATGTATAATTTATGTACAGTATTATCTATACAGCTTACTTAGTACAACATGCAACAGCAGATGCTAGAGATACGTGTACAACTGTTGCTGTAGGGCTGCTAAATTTGCAAAGGGAAGGAAAGTTCCTGCCAGAAAGCCTGCTCCTGCATGGGCTCCTCTCCGTGGGCCGCAGTTCCTGCCAGGAGCCAGCTCTGGCGTGGACTTTCCAAAGGCTGTAGCTTCCTTCAGGGCACATCCACCTGCTCCGGCGTGGGGTCCTCCATGGGCTTCAGGTGGATATCTGCTCCACCGTGGACCTCCATGGGCTGCAGGGGGACAGCCTGCCTCACCATGGTCTTCACCAGGGGCTGCAGGGGAATCTCTGTTCCAGCACCTGGAGCACCTCCTCCCCCCTCCTTCTTCACCGACCTTGGTGTCTGCAGGGTTGTCTCTCTCACATTTTCTCACTCCTTTCTCACAGCTGCTGTGCAGCATTTTTACCTTTTCTTAAATTTGTTATCACAGAGGCACCACCAACATCACTGATGGGCTCAGCTTTGGCCAGTGGTGCATCCATCTTGGAGCCGGTTGGAACTGGCTCTGTATGACATAGGGGCAGTTTCTGTTGTCTTCTCACAGAAGGCACCACTGCAGCCCCCTTGCTACCAAACTTTGCCACATAAACCCAATACAGTCCCAAATCAACAAATCCTCCTATTTACCTTTCCTCCCATCACTGAATTTCCTCATTCCTCCTACTTCTCCTCTTCCTGCAGTGCTGCCCTTACTACAGCCCATTGCCCCAGTATCCTGTGCTGCTCTGCCCAATTCTGCAGCTACCACCCATACTGTGGACCTGGCCCCCAACTCTGCACTCTTGCAGTAAGCATTTGCTGTTCTTTCACTGACTACAGAAGGCAGCCAGGTTTTGCTCTTCCCTAGCTTCTTCTAGTAGGACAATTCTTGTGGCACGCTTAAAAATCCCTAGCAAGAGCTTGCACTTACTAAAGTCAACCAGACAGACCTCTAAAGGCAGAAAACTAGGGCACATCCAGAAAATGAAAAACAGACATATGGTGGATCAATGGAAGATAGTGGTTTACATTATAGCATACTGATTAAAGTACCTTCACAAAATGTGTGGAAGGGCAGTCTCTTGGGATTTATCAATCTCAGCATGCTGCAGAAAGGGTGATGTACAATTTCTTTCTTATTCCTTGGTGACTGTTATACAAAAGCAATACCCCTAATAGGGTGAAGATCGAAGAAAACCATCCTCTTAGATCAAGTCCCAAGTGTATCTTTCTTTTCTTCGTAAGGAAGATAGAAATACCAAGGGGAAAGATCAGTAGCTGTGCCACTGAATTGTACCTACCATGCAGCACATAGACCAATTCCCTATGAGATCTCCAGTATGATATTTAAATCTCCATCTCCCTGGGGCCACACTTCAGCCTAGCAGCTGAATCCCTTTCTCTCACCTTTTCTTGTGCCTGTTTTTGCTGTGCCATATAATCCAATGACTGGCCTCACAGAAATCTTCACTAAAACCAGAGGTGATCTGGCAGCCACAGAAATCATTGCAATCAGTTGAGTCATTAGGTTGTCTGAGATTGCAGTCATTAATACGAAATCTTTTCATTTTCTTGTAACGATGACAACAAAAATAAGCTTTTCACAGATCATTCTGCCAGCTTTTCTCAGATCTTTTCCCTAACACAGCAAGAATTTCAGGGCAGCAAGCCTACCTGAGAGCCAGGGAAGACTTTATGTGTACTCAGAGACCAGACAAATTAGTGGAAGTGGAATCTAATGAAGAACCACACGCAGCCTGAGACATTCTTGAGCTAAGAATATCTGGTAGCTGAGACAATATCAAGGACTTGCACTTTTCTTACTCTCCCCTCCTTGCTTTTGATGATTAGTGGAAATAGGGCACTGGACCCTTGGTCTGACTGAGGTTGACTCTTTATGTCATGCAGTAAGTGGAATGAAGTCAGCTGAAAACTTTTTGGGGGACTACAAGCCTTCATCCTATAGGAAGCAAGGGTAACAAGACAACAATTTTTTGGCCTGTGTTCTGCAAGAATCATACTGCGTTTTAGGAAAATTGTTCTTCTGTAATCACTTGGAGCCAAGCAATCTAACATCCTGAGTATTTATATTTTAATTCTCAGCATCATGTAAAATGTCCCTTTGCATAACATGTTGTTGTGTGTTGAGCTTGGCTGGCCACCAGGTGCCCATGAAGCCACTCTATCACTCCCCCTCCTCAACAGGACAAGGGGAGAAAATACAATAGAAAAGCTCGTGCGCCAAGATAAGGACAGGGAGATCACCCAGCAGTTACCATCACAGGCAAAACAGATTTGACTTGGGGAAATTAACTTAATTTATTGCCAATTAATGACAGAGTAGGATAGTGAGAAATAAGAACAAATCTTAAATAACCTTCCCCCCACCCCTCCCTTCTTCCCAGGCTCTACTTCCAACTTTTTTACCTCCTCCCCTCAAATAGCACAAGGAGACGGGGAATGGGTGTTGCGGTCAGTTCATAACGCTTCATGGCTGCCAATCCCCCCTCTTCACTCTCTTCCCTTGCTCCAGCAGGATCCCACCCAGTCCTTCACAAACTTCTCCAGTGTAAGTCCTTCCCACGGGCTGCAATTCTTCAAGAACTGCTCCAGCACAGGTCCTTTCCATAAGGTGCAGTCCTTCAGCAACAGACGGCTTTGGAGTGGTTTCCCCACAGGGCCACAGATCCTGCCAGAAAACCTCCACCTGCATGGGGTCCTCTCCATGGGCAAGGTTCCTGCCAGGACCCTGCTCTAGCATGGGCTCTCCATGGAGTCACAGCTTCCTTCAGGGCACATCCACCTGCATGGTGTCCCCCACAGGCTGCAGGTGGGTATCTGCTCCACTCTGGACCTCCATGGGCTGCAGGGGGACAGCCTGCCTCATCATGGTTTTCACCACGGGCTGCAGGGGAATCTCTGCTCTGATGCCTGCAGCACCTCCTCCCCCTCCTTCCTCACTGAACTTGATGTGCAGGGTTGTCTCTCTCACATTTTCTCATTCCTCTCTCTCACTGCTCCTATGCATTTCTTAAATAAGTTACCACAGAGATGTCAACAGTGTTGCTGATGGGCTCAGCTTTGGCCAGCAGCAGGTCCATCTTGGAGCTGGCTGGAATTGGGTCTGTGCAACATGGGGACAGCTCCTGGCATCTTCTCAGAGAAGCCACCCCTGCAGCCCACTGCTACCAAAACCTTGCCACATAAACCAAATAAACCTGCCTCTGACATGATAAATGGCTCAGTCTACATTTTCTTTTTCCCTTACAGTCAGCGGTTGGACTTATCTCAGCCAACTAATGTTTCCTAAGATGTCGACATCTAATCTAAGCTAGTTTCCTTTTCTCGCTTTAGACTCTGGAGAGCAAGAAAGACGTCCCAAGAGAATATCTCACTTGTTCAGGTATTTGTCTTAGAGAGTCATGAACAGTCTTTGGATATGATTTGACATTGGCTGTGGCAGAAGCACGCATGACCAGCATAACGAGTTGGCTGACCTCTAGACAAAAATTTGGGTGAGATGCATTATCACATGTTCTAATAAACCTGCCTACAACAAATAAAACTGGAACCTAGAAAAGTTTAATTGTGACATGTTTTAAAATGTAAGGAGTACAGCATAAATGTAGAAAAGTAGATAACACACAAAAATCCTTTGCTTTCTAATAATTTTAGGTTAACAGTAACGCCTGTAATGACAGTTTAATTTTTTTTTTTTTTTTTTTTTTTTTTAGTATTTTGAGAATGTCTCTTGTTTTTCCTCAGGAACTACAGATTTTCTATGAGGCAGATGAGTTCAGATTTCTATTTTCTTGTCAATTTATTCCTCCTTTCCTTTGGTATTTGAAATAGTTTGTCTTGCCTGCATCTTCTTTGATGCTCTTTTACAAGACAAAGTGAGACATCAGTTTCCTGGTGCTTGTTTTTTGTTAATAGTCAGTTGGCTCTTTCTTGGCTATATCTTACCTTCCTATACTTTATTTTTTGTCAAAGTCAGTAATAGATGGTGAAGATTAACTTTTCCTTTCCAACCTGAAATTTTAGCCAATTTTAGCCAATATTCATGCTGCGGCAAATGTTCCCCTCCAGGTCACTTGGTAGAAGGTGTACTACCACTTCTAAATGACTATAAGCGTATTAATCTTGTCATAACTCATTTATGAGGTTTTAGCTAGTCAATCTATAATAAGAATGCATCCTGTCAGCCAACAAATCGATGTAAGCGTTGCATTTGTTGCATTTTATTTTTCCCCCTCTTTGTCTCAATGGTTGTCCCCTTTGTGGTCTGTATAGTTTTGACAGTTTGTGGTTGACCCCATTACACTGATCTAATTGATGACCACTTGAATTATGATGACAAAGCAGCTGTATTAATCATGTAACACATCTGACTTCTTTTACCATATTAGCCCTCTGGGAAATCCTTTAGCAAATTATATCCACATGTTAAGCTCCTTTGAACAATCAGTTCAGCTAAAGCCTCAGCCACAAAAATCCATTCCTTTTCTTTAGAAATCAGTCTCCTAATTTCTAGCGACTTAGCCTTTTTTCCACCAGGTTAAAACCAAATTATATGCATATTTCATGCCCAAAGAACATTCATTTTAGTACAGGCAAATGGAATGAACACAGTAGCTGTCAAATGGTGTGAATTGTAAATTTTCCTATTCTGAAGTGTATGACAACGGCCTGCAAGCTTGAAGAGCTTCATTGTTCTTCCTTTTTCCTATGTGCTGAAAATGACCTGGAATATTTATCAACATGAATAAAATGTGCTCCGTTTTCACCTTACGCTGGAAAATCTTTTTGCCTCATCTCATTCTGTACAGTAGAAACAGGAAAGAAAAGTCTTCAGTGTGGATATGTGTGGCAATTCACTTTTTTTGGTTGGACTTTTTTGTTGATAGTACATCCTGTAAAGAACATTAACATTTTCCTGTCTTAACTTTGTGACAATTTATATGCAGTGATGCCCCAGTTTAGTGTAATGACTGCTTATTTGTGTAGGTAGATTGCCTTTCAGACGCATAGGTCTGCACTGCAGCTGCCTGATTTACATGGCCTTCCAAGATAAGTGCGTATGGAAATCCCAGCTGGGAGGCACCCTTTCCCACAGGAACAACACAAAATCTCAGCACCACTTAATCTCATAATTAGTTCAGAAGTCATATGCTGTCCTTGCACTACATGGATAAACATCAGCTCAGGTGTGTGAGTTACACTCTGAGTACACATGCGATGGTCCTTATGCTTCATGCACCTGATAGAAATGCAGTCAAGTTAGCACAATACTGAACCTCACTGCGTTTATCCTGCAGTTTAATACCACTTCTTAGCTCAGATTTAGCATCTTCCTGCTTTGTGGCTTCTCCAATGCTCGGACTTCTGACTGCCAAGAAGTCCTAGAAATAGTCTCATAATGGGGAGATTTGGATAGAGCAGGGTTATAACCAGCGAAAACCACCCTTCTACCATCACACTCCACCTGTCAGATGTTAAGTGAAAGAAACGTCATTCTTTAGGGTAATTTTAAGAATTTCTCTGCAACAGAGCTTCAAAGGTCACAAATCTGCCAATCTTTCAGAGACCCAACACTTGCTCTTGCACAAACACAACAGTATTATTCAGTAGGCAGGGCAAAATCTCTCTTATTATTCGGCTATACACAATGGAGGCAGCTCTAAAAGGTGTTAATCAAAAGTTACAGGTCTTGTCTCAAAGGACTTGGGGTATAATTACTGACTGCACAGGAAGTATGAGGCCACACAAGTGTGACAGCAGTAACCTTACACATCTACTTTATTGCTGGGCCTTATCTTAATTGTAAGTGTCTTTAAGATAAACAAATCTTCTTGCAGGTCTCATAACAGAGCTACTCTTATAGAGGCATTTGAAAGAAAAGGAATAATACAGCATGTTAGATAAGATATTTTTTGAGCCTTCTTAGCAGGAAAAAATGTTTTTGCAGATGTTGTGGATAATTCTCTGAAATTATTTGGTTCTATTATTCTTCCTACAAAATCCTAAGAATGGCATTAAAATGTTAATTCACTGTATTTTCTGCTATGCATATATGTTGTATGCAGTGTATCAGAAGGATTATGAAATGGGTTTCTGGAAATACTTCTGCACCTAAGGTAAGTGAACAATCTAACCTATTGTTGTAAAATATAGTGGTTTTCTCAGTAAGATAAAAGGCACGGTGGCAGAAAAACATCTTGATACAATACATACACAAAGAAATGCTGACACTGTAAATGATCTACCAAGCTACATTAAAATGCTGATTTTAACTCCTACCGTGCCTTAGCAGCAAGAAACATTGTGGGACTTTTTTAAAGACACTCTCATTACATTCATGACAATGTTTTCCTTTCTG
>NW_009200864.1:2857-6848 GCF_000690835.1 Fulmarus glacialis | reverse complement strand
GGGAAAGAGTGCTGCTGCCTCATTGTCTGCCGCTGGGGCTTGATCCACTCACACGCAGCTTGCTGTCCGGCTCCCACCAGGTCTTGAAAAGCAGACGACTGAATTGAAAGAGAAGTCTCTTTATATGACAGAATAACATGCATGTGTCTGTTTAGAATGAAGTCTTAAAGAAAACTCTTTCCATTTTCCCACCCTTTACTCCTGGGAAGGGATATTTTGACATCCAAGAGTTATTTTTCTAGGACACGCAGCAGCATTGAGCTCAGCTCACTGCTACATTCACCACAGGTTTTAACCAGTGAAACATTTTCATTTTCACAGTGAACTGAATATACTTTTCTCCTGTACTGCATTGCCTCTGAGCTGCAAGGGGAAGGGATGGAAGAAGTACAATTGTGTTTAGATCTCCTGGGTTCCTACACTGCCCCAAGAGCCTTCCTGTGGACATATTACATTTGAATGTTGGGACAATAAACCTTCAGGAGAAAAACAAAGGTTGGAGACAAGCTTCCTGAGGAAAAGGATAGCTGCCTAGATCAGCAGATACTCCTAATGATATGGTCATTACTACCAGAAGAGGCAACAGAGACTTGGCAAGGGGCTTCATCCCTAGTGTGTTAGATCCCACCTCACTCTAACCCAGAAAAGCTGGATCTGCCAGTAGATTTTGTCTCTTCCTCCCTCTAAAAAATGTCATCCATGAATTCACAGGTCTTGTGATATTTCTAATAAAAAAAAGAAATAGCAAGTCGTTACAGAGACAAGCAAAGGACCAGCTCAGTGTATTACTAGCCGTCTTCATGTACACTCCATTTGCATCTGGTTTGGCAGAAAAACAGTTTCACAGTGAACAGCTCTAGGACCTTTCAGGTTGGACTGCAATCAAAGATGAGAAGTCAGACACAAAGGGCACCACTGGGAACTTTTCTTTTTCTAACCATGCACCGCTTTTATTCTCTAGCACACTCTCTGGGTTATTGCTCCATTACGTTGAATGTCAACACAGAGCTTAACACCAGGCCCTTTGAAAAGTCCAAGTGGGAATACAGATATTGTGAGTTGTGCTGGCTAGCAGGAGATGACGATAACAGGAATATTTTGTTTTATGTACAAATTCCTGCTTTCTTAAAAACAGGTAAAATCAAATCAGCTGGGCAGTTTCCCAGCTCTGAGCTTTTTCTTAGCATCCCTTTTCTTGTGCTTCTGTGGCAGTGGTTGATGTGGCTGTGCAGTCCCCCTACACCTTCTCCCTTCCATTTACACAGAGATTCTCCCCTGAAGCAAGAATAAGCCATAGAATCTCCTCCAAATTATTAAAATTCCTCAGTGAACTTACATGGATTTCTGATTTGAGTGGAGATACATGTCCATATTTAGGATTTCTCAGTATTTCAGGGACTTTCCTCTACAAAAGTGACCAAAGTTTTCTCACAGCAGTCTTGAGTGGTAGCTACATTCATTTGTTTGAGCAATGCTTAAAACAACGGACAAAATTCTCAACCTGCATCTGAAGCTCACAAGTTCAACTGAGTGGAGAAATGCAGAAGAACACGTCTTGCATATTATTTCTACAACACACATCAACATACATCCCCTCTCTTCCTCCTATATGCCTAAAAAAGGAATGAAGAAACACGGTCAGCAAAAATATTGCAGCCTACTTTCTGAAGTAACAACTAGTAAAACCACCTGAAACTCCTTAAAGAACCTTCTGCTTCCAAGGGATCATCAGAGAAAATTTTTTCATTGTGCAGAATTTACTTGTCATAATGGATATAATCTTCAGGAAAATCTTTGCAGAGGGCATTAATTTCAGCTTCAGAAGGCACTCTTGCTTCTGTAGTAAAAGTACCGTATAGTAAGTACTATATTATACTATTAACCATGAATCCAGTGTGCTGCTGAACAGTCTGGGTGATAAAGCACAAAATCTTCAAACTGCAGGACATCAATATCCAT
Organism: Fulmarus glacialis; assembly: GCF_000690835.1. NCBI lineage: Eukaryota > Metazoa > Chordata > Aves > Procellariiformes > Procellariidae > Fulmarus > Fulmarus glacialis. The sequence goes on along the minus strand of NW_009200864.1, from coordinate 4,889 downwards.
TATTCTATAAATGAGATTGTTGGCTTTCTTGGCTGATAAAATATGGGTTTTGTTCCACAATTCTTACAACCATAAAACTCCATGAGATTTATAAGAGGAACAATAATATTGATACGAGCTCTGCCAGATGCTGCTAATTGTGAAATAGCAGAAAATTAGACTAAATGACACCAAACTTCTAAAGATAAGCCATTTGCATACAAGCATCTATATATAGATTTACATCATGCTTCAGAAACCAAACTGGGTTGCCTTAAGTGATTTCCATTCGTTTAATTGCAGTGTTCTCCATTTTGGTGTGTCTTTTTAAAGATGTTTCTTCATACATATTTTGTGTAGGTATCATTCATGACAGTAGATCATTTGGAAGAAAAATAAACAGAATAGAAAGAGAAATGACATCATGCCATAAAAATTACTATCAAGGATACTCCCGAGCAAGTGGATTTTTCATGGGTTGTTGTCTTCTACTAACAGATTCATATTCTATTATTGTCATAACCATAATTTTAAATAATAATATCAATAACAACACCTTCTTTGCAGCATATATAGACATGGTTATGAGCCAGTTATACCACAGAATAAAAAGCAATGTCCACCTGAAAACAATAGACAGCAAACGAAGACGTAAGCAGGCTAATATAAGGAAATTATGTACTAGGGCATTGGGCTGGAAATTTTGGATCATCCATTCCCGTTCTATCATATCTTATGTCATATGTTGTCATATTAGGTTGTAGTGCCCAAACATCATGCGTGAATGCATGCATGAACGCATTCAGAAGGCAGTCTAAAGTCTTTTGGGAGAGTTTACTATGGTTTTTTACCAAGCCTAGCACAAAAGATGGCTGTTCTATGACTAGTGCTTCTTCAAGCTGCTGCAAAACAAATTTTATATAATCACAAAAATAGCTACCGCTGCTTTTTATTTCATCTTTAGTGTTACTATTACAAAGCACAATTGCAGTTCCACAGTTAACCTCATTTCTAGCCTGTGCTTAACACTGAAATCTGTAAAATCTAAAGAACAATAATGCATTCCATCAACTTAAAAATGTATACCTAGTTATATGATTTTTTCAAAATAAGCTGATCACCTCGGAATGTTTCTGTTAAAATGCATTTCTGGTTTGTGGTATAAAGTAACCTGCAATTGATTACATTTTTCTCACAAAAATGTCACTAATTGAAAAAAACCCAAAACCACAAACTCCTCCTAAAAACTTCAATGGGAAATGTTGTAATTGACTTGAAGTTCAAAAAAAATGGCAATTTGGTAAAAATTGGAGAGGAAAGAGGAGATAATTTACATCAGCATTGCTGCCAAAGAAGAACCATTTCTTGATTAGACCTCTCCAAAAGAAGATGGGAGTCAACATGGAAGAGGAAGGACTTGCACCCTGTGTGGTCTCCTCTGCTTGGTTTTGTCTCTTCATGTATGTTTACTCTTATCAGCATAGTTAACATAAGATTAGATGCTTTGGCCAATGTTAGTAGAAGAAGATGTGCTGCTGTCTTCCCTTCAGCATCTTTTTGCTTTCCTTAGCTTGCGTTAGGAAACTAAAGGAGCCTAGAGTGCAAGAAACCACTCCAACCTACGAAGATTGAGGCCATTAGTAATGCTGGAATTAAAAGATTAAAACACTTGTTTCAAGTGCTAAATAGTCATGTTCACTTATTAGTTTCACACTCTACTAAGCATTATGCCATACTTTGCAATGCATGGATTCATCCCACGCATCCTGTGGAGAAAAATACTTTGGGCTTGCGTTTAAATTTGAGTGCTCTCCTAAATCCAGATTCCAGGCTTTATCCTCTCTAACATTCATTTCCTCTCATTCCCTCCAAATGCAGTTCTCAGTGCCTTAAACATGTTTACTTTGAAAGCCACACTTAAAACTCAGTGATTTTATGAAGACTCAGAGCAGGCGCTTAATCTGGAGACATCCCCAGACATCATATACCCAAATGCTTCATTGAATCAGGTCTACTGGGCCAGGACTAAGTTCATCTTTAAAGGTATTCTGTG
>NW_009200864.1:0-2826 GCF_000690835.1 Fulmarus glacialis | reverse complement strand
TCCTGCTGAGGCATTTCTATCTGTGTTCCTGCACAGGCATTTTTAACAACTGGCTGAGTTTGCCTGTACTGCATAGCTGGATGTATGACAGACTCTCAGAGCCAGACATTTATCACTCCTGCATTATCTTACTGTGTTTTTGCTGTTTTTGGAAAGAGTCTTACTCATCACATTAAAAATGCAAGAAACAATTGAAGAATCCCATTCCTAATGAGATGGTACTTCTCCCATCAATTTTAAGCAATGAATATTACAAACTCCTTTTCAAGCATGTTGGATTAGTATTCACCACTGTCTGTTGTCACAGACAGAAGCTCCCGCTGTAACGTGCTGAGCTCCTGACACTTGCAGGGTCTGCGCCGAGCCTGAGCGTTGGGTGGCTGTTGCATCCAATTAATGTCAATCCCACCCAGGGATCTTCCTCTAAGTCACAGTCTTGGCCAGACAGACTGAAGTGCTATTCTGGGTAGAATACATGGAGTGTATTCATTGAAAATACTGAATATAGGGTGTGCCAATTTACAAACAAAAAAAAAAAATTGACAAATTTCTGTTTAAAAATGTCTAATTTCTGCCCATGGAAATGAATGTACATGAAATGATTTAAGTGTTGGAGATCTTAGGGGGAAAAAAAAATCAGTGTCAGTATTGTAGACCTTAGGGGAAAAAAATCTTCATCACAAGAGGATGAATTTACCTCTGACAAAAGCAAGATAAAACCCAAACAGGCATCAGAGAAAATACAACATTGATTGCTGAAGCTATGCGAGTCAGTCAGCAATGTGTAACAACTCATTATTGTTCACTCTCTAAAGGTAACTACTGCAAGTGTTTAAGTGACAGAAATAAAGTATGCTTCAACTTTTTAAACAAAAGGAAGTATGTGAAACCATGATGTTTAGCACAGAGTTGATCTAGCTCGTTAGTGCATGTTCATGCAGAACCAAAATAATGCAGGAAAGAGGTTCAGTCATGAACCTGATGTGTCGAGGGAATGGATATCTGCAGTTGCTATTAAAGAAAACTTAATTCCTACTACCTATAACCCTATTAAATCCCTTTTCTAATTGACTCGTACATCCAAATTTGTGATTGGAACCTATATGTATAAAACCTTCTACAGTCTTTCAGTTTGGACAGTACTGCAGAAAAGGAACAGAATATTATAATGAATACATTACTTATTTTTAAGAAAACTTTGAAAAATGAGCAGAACAGGGTTGTTTGGTAATAATCTGTATGGCAGTTGTATGATAATGCTGAAAGTATATGCAGAGGTCTCCCAGACTGCAATGTCTGTGGAAGCCTATGATATTCTGAAGGGAAAACCAACAAGAATTGGCCCAACATTGGCCAAAGCAAACATTTTCATTGCATCAGGGTTCGGATTCCTACTTCGAATAATTTAGGTGAGAAGTGCCCTCTGGATCCCATTTAGTCCAGCTGCCTCCCCAAAGCAGGTCTAATTTCAAAGTTAGAGGAGTATGCTCAGGGCCTTGTCTAGTCAAATTTTGAAAATCTTCAAGGGTGGTAATTCCATCACCTCACTTTGAAATTTTCCTTGTTGGAAGCTGTGTTTGTTGCTCCTTGTCTTTTATTGTGCACCTTGGAAAAGAGTCTGGCTCCATATTCATTACCTCCTTTAAGACCATTTAGGATACATTCAAGAATCATCTCCTGAATTACTCTACAGAGATGCTGGCACACCTTTGTGACCAATTCCTGTGGCAAATTTAACTCAATTTTCCAGAAGCAAATTAGGAACAGAAATGTAGGTGTCATTGCAGGGAGACAGAATTTTAAAAGCAAAGATGTCTCTAGTCATGCAGAAAATATATATTTTATCTTGATTCAAACATGCAATGAAAACAATTAAGGATGGTTGTCACTGTTAGTTCCAACGAAAAATGCCTTCGGTTTAGGCAATATCACATAAGATGATAAATGTTAAAGTAGTTAAAGTTAAATGTGCTTTTATTGCTGGGGTTCTCTAGCTCAAATGGAAATGCATCCAAACCCAAACTTGTTGTGGACTTTATTTCTACAGGAAAACTCCCCTAGGTGGAGGATTTATATAACTAAGATGGTCATATTCTTCTGCAAGTTCACCATAATAAACCAGTTATTTGCCACATATATTAAACCTCCATAATCTGTGGACAATCACAGAATTTCTCAAATTCATGTTAATCTACTGGGCAGTTACAGCTGAAATAAAATAGGCAAAATATTTTAGAAACCCATAATGTATTGCCTTGACTTCCTGGTAGTGATGGTTTTTTTTGTGACATTTGTAATAAAATTCAAGGAAATAAAGAATTGGTACATTACGCATTTCCACTTCTACCCACATAGTAGTACCCAAAGAACATGAGGAACCCATACTCAGATCCCTGCTTACACCAAGTAAACTGAAACGTTCTCTCTCATTTCCAAGAAGACAACTCCAACCATAAATATTAAGGCACTAGATATCTACAGGCCTGTCAGTCTGACCTCAGTGCCAAGGAAGGTTATGGAGCAGATCATCTTGAGTGCCATCACACAACACGTACAGGATAACTAGGTGATCAGGCCCAGTCAGTATGGGTTTATGAAAGGCAGGTCCTGCTTGACTAACCTCATCTCCTTCTATGACAAGGTGACCCGCCTAGTCGATGAGGGAAAGGCTGTTGTCTACCTAGACTTAGTAAAGCCTTTGACACTGTTTCCTACAGCATTGTCCTGGAGAAAGTAGCTGTTCATGGCTTGGCCGGGTGTACTCTTCACTGGGTAAAAAACTAGCTGGACGGCCGGACCCGAAGAGTTGTGGTGAATGGAGTTAAA
>NW_009200863.1:4280-9279 GCF_000690835.1 Fulmarus glacialis | reverse complement strand
TATATAATATATCAAAGTTTAGAGTATAGATTAAAAAAATTATTCAACAGCTTTCTGATCTGAGGCATTCCTTCCTAAATATCGGGGTAAAACTCAGAGCCATGGTCCATGCTCTGCAACATTGGCTTCTGATCAAGAGACGACATCCTGCTCAGCATTTCAGCTGATAGCGCGTAACTATTGCCCGACTTCTCCTCGAACCAACTATCTAGCGCCCTTTTGCAATCGAAGCTGGCAATGGGCGGCCCGTTAACGGCAATCGTCAAAAGATCGCTGAGCTGCTCCAGCGTGAGCCGAGAGCGGTTGTTTTTGCGCACTCTCTGCAGGGCGGTGCGCCCCTTCTCGCAGCAGGCCGATGAGGTGGGAAGGACTTTGAGGATCTGAACTATTTTATTTAGGAGGGGGAATCTCTGTTTGTATTTACAAATGTGACTGAGCAAATCTTTAAAACCGTTTTTGGTATAATAATCCACCTTGAGTTCTCGCCACTCCATCAGCAGACTCCCTCGGGTGTCCATCCCCTCTCTGCAAACCTCTCTGGAAAACGATGGGACCGTCTCCAGGTGTTCAAATATTTGTACCATATCCTCCTTCCCATAGCTCATGAGCTCATCAGTGCTTCTGGGCCAAGCCGCAAGGTCAAATACCTGACAGGCCTTCACAAATGTCCGGCTACGGGAATCGAACCTTTGGGCTAGGATCACCTGGGTCTTCTGGCAGATCTTTTCTCTGATCGACTGGAATTTGGCTTCAGCCACCCGTAGGTTTTTCACAGCAATGCCATTAAAGCTTTCACGGAAGTTTTCCTCAAATTCCTGCAAGTACTCCCCGGGCGAGTCTGCTAGCCGGCTGATCTCCTGGATGGCCTCCTCTATTTTATCGTCCACCTGCGACACAAGAAGGTACTCCCCTTGGAAGATGTAGGCAAGGCGTGAAAGCACAGCAATCACATCCAATAGGAAGTAGATGAGTTTAATCGACTGGTAGTCCATCAGGAACTGCAGGAGAGCCAAGGCAATGGCAGAAGCGTCCGCCCTTTGGGTCTGGCCGCTGACATCTTTGAGATGTGCCACAACCTCAAGGTAATCCTTGATTAGAGCGTTGAGGACATTCTGCTCCCCAATGATCCACTTCACTGCTCGAATGTCCCCCAAGAACTCGGTCTCCTCACACAGAGTGGCAGCAGTGACCCTCAACTCGCACATGAGTCGGGGAGAGTAACGATAGAAACTGAGCAGTTGCTTCAAATTGTTTTCTAGCTCCTCCAGGCACGGCAGTTCCTTCCCGCTGATTGCATCCAAAATTTCCAAGTGGGGCCTGTGCACCATAAAGGGCAGGCAGAGAAGCCAGGGCAAGGTCTTTCTGATTGTCATGAACAAGTTGGCTCTCAGGCTGGCGGTAATGTTAGCACCATCGACTCCCAAGCCAATAGTTGGCTTCTCATCCTGCAATCGTATTCCCAGGCTGGAAAAAGCCCTGTCTAGCGCTTGGAGGTAACTGTCCGTTGTAGAAAAGCCCAGTTCCTGAAGAGACAGGAATTCGGTTGCCGGAGGCCCATCACTGCTCGTGTACTGTACATAAACCGCAACTGTATCTGCCAGCAAGTCATCGCTCTGCCCATCCAGAATGATGCTGAGGAAGGGAGACTGTCGGATGCGTTCAACCAGGTCCTCTCGAAGAGCCCGGGCGATATGGTGGATTAAGATTTGGCAGTCTCCCTCGTTCATGTATTGATCCACCACCTTGAGTTCACACTTTCTCAGTAGTTCTGCCAGAGGCCGAAAGTCGTAGTAGGGCCTGCCCTCCAGGGCCAAGTGGTAGGCTGTATTGAAGAGCAGGGTCATGTTTCGGCACATCTCTTCTGTCTTCTCTGGGTGCATCCTGAGCTTGTAAAGCTGCAGGCACTTCTTGTGGAGGTTGCTCTGGCTGTGAAGCTTTATCGTGTGTATCTTGAACTGCTTTGAGCCAATGATGAAGGCTGAAGTCCGAGAGGATTGCACTGTGTACTGCCTACAGACGTGGCACCACATTTCATTCAATGTCGGGGAGTATCGCAGAAACCAAAACTTTTTAAGCCACTCTTGCTTGAACCGCCGTATCCTCCGGCCCGTCGCAGAAGACATCTTGGAAGGCTCGTCTGTAGCAGCAATCATGTCATTGGAAACCGATTCATCAGCAGAATCCACCTCTTGGTCATCGTCCTCCATGATGGTGGGAACAGAGATGATGCTTTCTGAAGCTGTAAAAAAAAAAAAAAAAGGAAAAATATAGGGTATTTACAAAGTTGCTGTGCTAGAGGAGCATCCTACTGGTGACAGCAGAGCATTGCCTGATGAGCTGGCCACAACGTGCCCTCTCCTGCCCACAACGCACTATGGGTAGAATTTGAATCAAGGCTTTGAAGGGAAAATGAATCAATGTTTCTGCGTATGAACTTTGTCTCCAGCACGCCACAATGGACAGCAAGAAAGGACACTACCTCCTGGCCACTTGCACAATACATGGTGTGACCCAAATATTCCCTTTGGTGAAGGCTCCTGGCTGCTCGACAGCACGTTCCTGGAGGAAATGAAACGTATCTTCAGAAAGGGACACGTGGTTGTGCTAAGGCAGTGGAGGAAACAGAGAGGGCTTTCCAACAAGGGACACAGCGGGACATCATTTCATACACAAAGGTCGCACATTTCAGTGTTACCACAGAGTCATTCAGACTTTCTTGGTAGCATGTGAGGCACTGCGGACGGGCTTCCGCTGAAAGAGAATGCATCAAAAATACAGCAAACAAACTGTCTGCAATGGAATGTCTTTTTTATTGGCAGTGCATTATCAATTACAATGGCAACAAATAGAGCAAGTTGTCATACAGAGTCTTTCCCAGACAGTGTTTTCCACTGTGCCCACAGCTGTGTCATCTCCTGGCCCACCCGGTCACAAAACCTGACAACGAACCTTCCACGGAACCACGTGTTCACCTGAATACTCAGAGCAAAACGCTTTAGATGGGTACACAGCACACAGGCATCTCACTACTCTCCTTAGGCAGGGTTTGGAGAACGCTGTTACTCGGCAAGGCTTACCTGTGGGGTCCGAGAACTCTTGGAGCTCGGGTACCTGGGGCGGTAGCACGGGTGGCTCGGGTAACTTCCCAGATCTCAGCATGTCTAACTCGGCCTGCAGCTCCCGGATCTTCTTCTTCAGCCGGATGCAGTTGGGGCAGAAGGAGGTGGTGGGGATTTCGTGGGAGTTGCCTTGTGCAGAGGCCAGTGACAGCTCGGTCGGGCTGTCTGCTTTGAGTGACAAGGGCTCTTCTTCCTCGTCTTCAAGGATGCCCACCTCTTTGGCTGAGCTGAAAGAGGAACTGTGGGGGACCTTCCATTCCCCCTCGCTCCGGTTTCTGCTGAGGTTCAGGGAGCCGTGCTGCATGGCACTGCCACACCTCTCAAAGATGTCTTCAGCCTGGTATTTAGATGCTTTTCTGATGGAAAGCGGCGTACTCGTTGCTAACTGGTTCTCTTCAAATTTGGCGGACTCCAAGGAAGCCTCCAGAACGTCTTTGAAGATAAGGTCAATCTTTTTTTTCTTTGTTTGGGGGTGGGATTCCCCCTCGTCACAGCTGCGCTTGTAGGGGCTCTTCCCTTGCTTTAAGGTGGCGAGCTGGAGCGGCCCCCTCGTGTCCTCTTGATTTTCCACATTCTTTTCTGCCTTTTCCCTCTGCAACTTTTTGTCTCCTGGAAAGGAAAATGAGGGGTGGGGATTATCACCGGGAACCGAGCAACATCCCTCAATCTAAAACTCAAACGAAAAAAGAACAAAAAGGCAGGCTGAATCCCTACAGGTCTGCACGTTGCGTTACAAACCAGGGAACTGACACAACTCAGTGGAAACCGAGGCTCGCGAGAGGAGGAGCCCTGTTAATGGGCACGTCTGCAAAAACAGAGACAGTCCTGGGTAGCCACAGCAGAGTAGGACCCACACGCTCTACAGAGAAGAGAAACTACAGGCAGCTTGTTTAACCTAAAGGTATAACCAACCTGCGCTGGAAGAGGACTACGAGGTCAAGGACTACGAGGTGAATGACTGATCGCCGTGGAACCTAATGCCCAGAGCCCAAGCGCCATTTCGGCTGGCTGGAAGACCTGTGCCTGTTTTGACTTGGTAAAAGGTATCAAGCGTACAGCAGTGCAGCGAGAGATTCAGACCGTTTCATGACAACCCCAGCGTCTGTGCACAACACGGCACAAAGTTTGCAAGCGCCTTTACTCTCGTTCAGTTTGGAGGCTGCTCCAAGTAAAAATAACTTGCGCTCTTAAACCCCAAGGTACTCATTGTCAGCTGAGCTACAACGGGTGAATGCCTTCAAAGGATGGGACATCTAGCTTGTCCCGGTGGAGTCTAAGAGTGTGGCAATTCAGTGATCAAAAAAAAAAACCAATAATAAAAGCAACCTCATATAAATTAGTAATTGCTTAAAATAAAGGGAATAGCCAGATTTCCTTACCTGGATATTCAAAAGACGATAGGTTTGGCTCAATTTCCATCATTCTTCTATCTTGTAAATAACTTCAAGCATTGATGGCTTCCCAAACAAGACGCTGCTTTATGCTGATTTTTGGTTTTGTTTGCTTTTAAAGTGTATTCATGCTTTCATAAGAGTTACGGAGCAAAAGCTACCATTCCCTCTCTAAGGACAGCAACGCTAAGAATTCAGAAAAGATGCAAGACTCGCAACAGTTAGAGTAAGGCACCGAAAAAGGGCTGGCCCGAATGGCAGGGATTTTGCTCTGGGTTTTGATGCTGGCTGGCAAACCCAGCCACTTCTTGAGTGAATCCGTAACAACAGACCTCATTTTCAACACATTGACGAGAATTTCTACAGGCAAAGCTTTGCGTCTCTGATTTAGTATTTCCCCTGTTACGGACTATAACAACTACTGGCAGAGGTAGGGATTTAGAGAACGGATTCTTCTTCTTTTCCGGTGTTTTTTACCCCCAACCAACT
>NW_009200863.1:0-4249 GCF_000690835.1 Fulmarus glacialis | reverse complement strand
TTCAGCCCTATGGAAAAACTAGAAATCACAGGACGATCCCTCATATTATGGGTCTCAACTCCATTGATGAGGCGGGTCAGAAACTACCGACAGAAACAAAACCCGGGAATCACGTTATTTTTCTGTGAGTTAATAAAGCGTGCCACTTCACTCGACAGGCTCATCTGCAGGGGATTTGAAACCTTTTAAATAGAAAGTGACTCAACAGATTTTGGCGTCGCTCCCTGACCGCCTCCCAGTGCCCTCTCAGCTGTGGCTGCGATGTCTCGCAAGTCTAGCAACGGCCCAAGTGATGCTCCATTTTAACAACATCTCTGCACTCCTTTTGCGCGTGCAGTGAGCCCAGCTTGCCGCAGATGAGCTCACCGAGACATCAGGGGGTATCTAGGACGGTCTCTGCAGCCACATGGGTTTCTACCTGAGTGTGCAGCAGGCTGTGGCGGGTCCTGAGGAGCCCAGAGGCAGATCTTCACCTCACTCGTAGCACAGGGCAGGCTGTGAGTTGCCATTTCAGCTCGCACAAACCATGACACCACGACAAACCATGACTAAAGGCATGTCTGTATGGCAGGGCAATTGTTTGTAGCCTTCGTGGCCCTCCAAGGCAGCTGCTCCAAGGGCATAGTCTTTCTCTTGCCGTACTTTCAGAAAGTACTAAGCCATCTGGACAACTAACGTGTGCATGGGATGCAGCAAAATCACTGCAGCCTGTACCTAATCACTCAGTGATGTTTATTAACATAAAAAAGCACGTTCACACCAATGTTAATTCAGAAGTGGGAATTGCCCAAGTACAGCCATCAAGATGTAACACTGCAAGTGCATAACAACTCCAAGGTGATGGAGATAACAAGCTTTTTCAGGACATCTTGTCCACCCCATGATTAAAGAGGAGACACCTTTTACCAAGTCAAGGCAGCAACAGCAGCTGTCTAATAATATACACGGGAATCTTAATTAGAAAGTTATATTTAGTGTGGCTGCCCCTCTGAGGCCCTGCCATTCTGTGGCTAGGAAAGAAATGCCCTTAATTAACTTCAGGTCTCAGCATTGTATAGACAAACAGATGCATTAAGAATTTTTGCCTTCCTCTAAAGCTTCCTGTATTGCTGACATTACGCTGACCTAAAGGACCGCTGGGTTTCTTCCAGCATGACTACTCTTAAGATAAGATAACAATTTTTATCCAGGGAAGAATCAGTCTGACAAGTACAAAGCCTCCTGTACGTTGTACACGCACTCTAAGGTTGTGAGACTAAGGAGTCTCTAGCTGATGTCGCGCTGATCCCAAATTATCTTTCTGAAGAAAGAGGAGATAAATTAAGCGAGGAAAATGGACATACAAACACACCAAGGAAATCTTTCTTTCATATGCACAGAAAACCAGCCGGAGCTCCCTCATACAGGCTGCTCACAGGAGCCAGAGAAAGCAGCATGTTCAGAAGAAAAACCTAACGCCTGTCTGTGGAACCACCAGCTTGGCAATCTTCAGGCCAGAAAGCCTTGTGACAGAGGAGCTCTGTGATCCCTGGGCTTTGCATCAGGCCCTTGCAGCACACACGCGACATGACACAACACGACACATGACACGACACAGCACAAATCTTTCTTTCACGATCTCCATAACAGTGATTACATTATTCTTCTTGTACACCCATCCATCCATGCCACGCGGAGCTCTCACCCAGAGGTGCTCTGCTTCTAGAAATGCAGCTCTCCTCGCACAGCCTGTGCATCACCTACTTCACCCACCGCACTCGGTCCCACAAGTGTGGCAGCCCAAGGGGGTCGGGGGAGAGGGTGGAAAGGGAGGGGACTCACCGCTTGTGAGATTTCTGTTGATGGTCTCCTGGGACATACTATGCAACCGCTTCATGTAATCCTCACTGTACCAGACCCGCAGCTTCTCCCCAGGGCGGATGTCACGGCAGGCACGGAAGTAAATCCTCTCGCTGTGCTGGAAGGCCATCAGGTTCTGCTCCCTCTCCTCCCGGGAGATGATCACGTACCTGAGGGCGAGGTGACAAGGCAGGCGTGAAGCACAAACTTTTCTCCTGTGCCCACCCTTGCACCAGAATGACAACCATGATGAAGCCAGCATGACCTTCAGAGAGAGCCATCAACACAGCCAGACTGGAAAACATGGAGTTTTAAGTAATGGTGTGCAAATTGCCAGAAATACAGGACAACGAGCACGGACACCCAGGGAACGCTAAGCTAGTGGGTCCATTTCTGCTGTGGAAGGGATGACAGCAATGTACATCCAATCTGAAGGAGTATCTCTGCCAGTAATGGTGACACAGACTCTCATGGGCAGAAATTTCTTTGCCTAGTGACGGAAACAAGGACTTCTGGATTCCCCACCATCACTTCACATCCCAGGGCCTCCTCCGTTCTCAGGAGCATCCAGAACATGGCAGGGTCACTCTGCCTGTCTCTTTCCCAAAACCACCATCTTCCTTTTTAGCAGAAACCAGATTTCCTTGCTTGTCTCCTCTCAGACAAGCAGAATTGAGATACTCAGGGCAGAAACAGGGACACCTAATGTGCATGGAGGTATTCGCTGGTTGTCCAAAAGGAAAGCAAGGACACGCCAGTACTGGAAGGTTTTGCACTTGGGCATTCAGCGGGGTGTGACATAAAAATACAAACAGCCCTGCAAGTCTCAGGAAAGCCCAGCACCACGTTGTGGGGACTTCCTGGCAGTGCTGGCAGAAAGATCGCTTTCTGGGCATGGGGTTTGTTTTCCTGATTTAAAACAGCTAAATTTCAGCCTAACAGAAATGTATTAATTCACACTCCAAACAACTGGCCCTCTGTGCAACTTGATAAGACAGAGATCTGTAGCTAGGATCATATTATTTGCTCTCACACTCCCCGTGTTCTTGCTAGAGCATATGGAAAAGGCTTGGTAACACCGGTTCCAGCTGCCACCAACATGAGCTCGTAACACCCACCCAGGACCAGGAGGAGGCCCTGTCACGGTACGTACAGACCCGAGAGCAGATCTGAACAATTCACAGCTAAAAGCTTTTCCTTCTCTTATGCCATTTGCCTCTATTATTCAGCACTCCCTGCCACAGTAACATTAATGAAGGCGAACGGCATATGGCTTCTCTGACATCCGCTGCTACTAGTCCTTGCCCACACATTCTCTTATAGCTCACAGGTATTTCATTGCATCGGCTTAAGAAATCCGTCAATTTTTCCTTGAATGCTCTCCCCGTCTCTGGCCATGTGCATGCACAGATAAAGACACAAGCCCACCTGCATGTGATCACCAACCCACACACATAAGGTCACAAACTTGGTCAAACTTCCTGCAAAACACAGAAAACAAGTCTGCAGTGTCTCAGACTGCCCGAGGCTCCAGCAATTCTGGTTTTAACGTTAAGCAACTGTGCATGTGCCTGCAATCAGCTGTATTTTCCCTAATGTGTGCTACCCACGATGCTCCGCAACCTTCAGTAATTATTTAAACAGCAGGCTCTGGCGCTGCCAAAATTAGCGGAACGTTGGCTTTTGTTAACTCTTATTTTACTTTTGATCACAAAACAAAGGAACTTTTAAACGACCACTTTGTGTATTTGAGAAGGAACGGAGGCCTGGACCAGTGCGGTGGGAAGGAGGTCCTGCAACGGCACACAGCTAGCGCTGCGAGGCTGTCACTTCTGGGTGTCAGTGATGACTCCACAGAAGGTGTATCAGGCATTCAGAGAGCCATGAGATACACAACCCTTGAGATAAAGCAACGTGCTGTGGTCAGTCTGATGCCCTGCAGCACAGGAGATCCTAGAGGATGCTCTCCCCAGTCCAAGCAGAATGCTAGGATGTTTCCCAGCGCCCGCTAAGGAGAGCCCCTGTGGCCACTCTGCATCCCACTGCCCAAACATCAGCCAGAGCAACAAGAAGATCAGGCTGCCCCTGTGAAGGAGCCCGGTTAACTGCGGAGATTTATCCCCCCCAAGCCACTCACAGCTCCTTCATACAACAGACAGGACTCATCCCCACAGCCAGTGGCACTGAGGAATTCATGAGGCAGTGGCAGGATGGTCCGGTGCATTCCCAGCAAACTGCATTTGACAGCGAGATGTAGAAAATTCTCTGAAACACAACTTTGCGTGGGAAGCAGACAGCCTGGTTAACTATTCCCACCAGGGCTCACTTTTATTACAAAGTATTTTATTAAGCATGACCATGCTTTTCCTGTTCTCTCTCCTCCTGCCTGTAAACCTCTCCAAGTTTCTGC
>NW_009200862.1:160930-171321 GCF_000690835.1 Fulmarus glacialis | reverse complement strand
ACTCCCACCCAACTTGGTGTCGTCTGCACCAATTCACTCACATGTAACGTCAAATTTCTGCCAGGCATGCCTATGGTGCAGTGGTAAGAGACTCAGCAGCTCTCCCATGTGCATCCCAAACACTGTGCAATACAGAAAGAAATGTGTATTTTCTTGTGTTCTTCTTTGCTATATTCTACAGGTGACAGCCCCCACACAAGCCCTACCAGATGGCTTGTCCTTCTCAGATGCCTGCCCACACCACACACATGTGTGCTTGTGAGCACGTGTGAGTTCAGCAACCAAATCTATAGAGCAACAGATCTGAAATGGTAACCCAGACAATGCAGAAAGCTTCTCTCTATTGCTGTTGGACAGATCTGGTGACCTCCATAATCTCTGTGATCTTAGGGAAGTCAGGCTATGGGTGAAAGCCAGTGTTCATGCAGGAGCTACCCATCAGTTACAGCCCAGCTACAGTAGCAGCAGCAAATCCCCTGGCTCAGAATTGCTTTTGTAGTTTCCAAAGGTAAAGATACCATAAAGCAACACCAGAGGAGGAAAGGGGGAAGACTCTGGCTTGGAGGAAGAAAGGCAGTACCATAGGCTTAGCCAGCTGTGGACCAGTGATTCTTTTATGGCCAAAGTTGGTTTTATCTCTAGCAATTCACTAGCGCCAAACAGTTACTTAATAGTTAAAAACTTGTGTCACAGTATACGACTTTCAAACAGTGTCACATCCCACTTGCGGAGAGCAAGCGCTTGCTAGACCAGTACAGGTTTGTTTCCAGTCAGCTGCAGTGGAATGGGTGAAGCAGAGCTCCAACCTGGTCCCTAAAATGGAAGCAGATGGTCATTCCAGGCTGCCAGGCCACCCTGCTTCTCTGCTGAAGGTTACTTTTACCCAAAAGCACTTCCCCCCCTCGCCAGGGTTCCCAAATGAAGTTCCAAAAACTAAAAGAAACCAGCTCCCCCGGCCCCAGGCTTTCTGCTTTGGTCTCAGCCTGGCATGAATCCTGCAGCAGCAGTTAGGTTTCTTCTAGGAAAAGAAAGAGCCATCACTGGCAGATCCAGCTCCTTCCAGGCTCTCTGTGACGAAGTGGCAGCTGCCTACACATCCGAGGTCCTCACCGTTGTGTCCTGCAGTTTATCCCCAAACTCCCACACTGCCCACTGGTCCTTTAAGGTCTGTGAATGAGACAACCTTGGCACAGTCCCCTTTGGCTTGTCTGAATTTCAGCTTTTCTAGGAGAAAAAAAATAAAGCTTGTTTCAAAAACCCTGCACTGAAAAGTACTACTGTGATGGACTAGTGTGACACCGGCGTCTGGTCTGTGCCCAGTCTGCACAGGACAGGACAGGGATCTATTATATCTCCAAGATTCAGGGTCTGGATCTGCAGAGCAGTTCAGGATCTTAGCTATCCACGTCTGTGATTCAGTTCTCCTACCTGTCAGCCAAGGTAAGAGCTATCCCAGTGGCAGAAAGGAGATCCCAAATTTGGTCTCTCCCTCACTGTCTCTTCTAGGATTAACAGCCATGCCTGAACTGGAACTGATGACAGAAGACTTACACCTGAGGATGCCAATATTCACGTGTCTGTAAACATCACATCTTCACATGGCCAAGTACCTTACTGGGTACATCACACATGCTGGAGAGGAGAAAGAAGACAGAAGTTCTGGGAACCACGTTGCACGTGGAAGGGACGACGCTTTCGGTGGTCCTCGCACTGCCGCATGCGACGGGGCAAAGCAGCAGGGAATTCTGTGCTTCGCGAAGGTGATGAACGCAGACACTAGCGTTGTGAGCTCTGGGAAGGACGTGACTCCACAGGACAGCTGTGTGTTTGATGTCCTGCCAAAGATGTGTCGGCCCTCACGATGGAAAAGGATCTTCAGCAGTAGTTGAAATCCAAACTGTGGTCTTGATGAATTACAACAATATATATCTGAAATACTTTCTATTTTATTAATGAATACAACAGGATCATGGAACGAAGATAAAAAGGGAATTCAGCTAGCTTGTTAATTGAGTGGAAGCTTTCACAGCTTGAAGTGAAAGACTCATTTCTGGGATCACATGAAACTAAACCAAACAAAAAAAAAATTGGAAGTGGATTGCAGGAAGCAACTCTATACTAGTAAGAGAATGGACTAGATCAGACCTAGAAGGGCTTAGATGATCTATTAATGATGAGAAGAGACACAATAATCATATAATGAAGCTGCTGGACAGTGAATTAGGAGGCCTGCACTTAGTCCCTTGTTCTGCTGAAGAGCGCACATGGTGAGATACTGCTTCAAGTAGCTAAAGGACTAGGCTGGGAGTAGTTGAATGAGTATAGTTGGTCTTGGCTTCATCTCCCTACCATAAAAACAAGTGAATTTAAGACACAGGATAAAAAGAGGTAGCAACAAGTGCAAAAGAAATAGAAAGTTTATGTACATTAGCTGTTTATAGCAGGAGAATGAGTCACTTTATCCCAGCCATTTTCATTATGACCCAGATTAGGCGTTCAGCAAATCCCCACCTTGAAACTGGAAAAAGCCTCTGTACATTGCATATAAATAGAAATTTTCCAGACACATGAGGACAAGAGCTCAGACTAACTGGTCAGACATCACCCCACAACGTAAAACTACCGTCAGGTTTTATTATTATTATTATTACTTAAAAACTGACCTTATTTATGGCAAATGTTAAGAACTAAAATAATGGAAGGGAAAAGCTAGGCATGTTTACATACTACAGGATTCTTTATTCCATACACAACAACAGGGTGCTGGTTACTGAAGATTGCCTGTTCCCCCTCCTGGGAATAATGTAGCTGTATAAATTGAGAGTTCATCTGTCACAGGGGCAGACTCTGCTTGATGTAGAGCCCAACAGAATTAATAACCCAGGCAAGGATGAAAGCCAGGATAGGCTGACTTGTTGCCCAGTGACGGTGATCACACTAGCCTGAGTCTAGGCTTTTCCCATGCAAGCTTTCTTGGGCACTGACATCTATCATTGCCTTTTATCCCAAGACTTGTGTCCCTTCCACAATGAATACAGTGAATCTGCTACTTCCAGGTTCCTTTAGTCCATGTGGGACTATGGCTGACTTACCTGGAGGATTAATTCTTCCCTGGATCCAAGAAAACATCAGTGACAGAAAGAAAAGACAGCTGCTGTTGCACACCAAAAATGAACCAAGCATGGAGATACTTCCCGAACGCGCAAGGAACCCCTTGGCTACAGCCTGGTTGCAAAGGGACTCATTATCCATAAAACTAAACTTCATAAAATGCAGTCCCTACAAAAATACATGGGATTCCTGGGGTGTCTGTGATCCCAAGCAAAGACCAGCAGCTGTCTACAGCTGCTCCCTGCGTAAGCCATGCTTTAAGAAGGTCATGCTCGGACTATTTGGAACAAGTTGGTGTGCTAGAAGGAGGCCTTATGCTAAACAACTCCAAAGAGCTGGAAGAAGATTTATAGGAGCACTAACCACAAGTGCTGCAAATGCAAGACAGTACCTCATGGCTTTGGTAGCTTTGATCCATCTTTGGGGATTACTTTTTTTTTTTGGTTTCTTGTCTCTGAGAAACTACTTTACCAAGAGTAAAAGGCTATCCTGAGGAAAACCGAGCAGCAAAAAGCCTCACCAGATCTGAAATCCACTAGAAATGAATCAAATGCAAAGCTGACCAAAATAGAGGACAATAGCATTAGTTCAGGGAAGGCTTCATAGAAACAAGAGACGGTGCTGCAAGATTTTAAAGCAGAGGTGCGCAAAACAGTATGGAGCCAGCAACAGGAGCACTGAGCATGAAGTAACAAGGTAAAACTCAGGGTTTGGTGCAGAAAGCTTGGTCTTATTAATGGCACCTAGAGCTGGAAAAGATGCAATTATTACAAACCACAGAGCAAGGAAAAGAATCAACAGATTTCTTATACTCACAGGTTACTGCAAGAAAAAATTCTGTACAGACAAAATAATTATAAGAATACGTTAAAAAGAAACATTTTCCATTACCTACGAAGAGAGACATTTTTGGAGAGATGTCTAATGCCAAATATATTTCTGTGCTTGATGCATCAGCAGTGTTCTGGCAGGTGCCCTTAGAAAAATAAACTGCATGTTTGTGGGCATTCAACACTCTCTTTGAGAGACACTTTCCTCAGCCTGTCACTTGGGTTGAGTTCAGCACCAGAGGTGTTTCACTGGAAAACACAACATATTTTTGTTGGTGTATCCAAGAGGGTTCCAAAGTCTACAGAGCTGATGCTTACATCTGGGGAAAATCTGCAGAAAAGGCATGACAGAAAGCTCCAACTCACTTTGGAAAGAGCTGGAGCTGCTAAGCTAAAGCTGAATTCCACATACTGGAAATAAAGGAAAGATATCAGGCAGAGAAGAGTTTGGCAAGATGTACCCGGCTGCCACAACAGACGAGGAGATTCAAGGATTTCCTGGAATGACGATGTGCAAACAAAGCTGCCCTACTTCAGCTGCTCAAATTAGCAACCTGAGAGCGCTACTGTACAAAAAGCTGTCCCAGGGAACAAAGGATGCTGGTCTTAACAGAGTACACGTGGGAACTGAAGCAGGAAGGCTTCAGTCCTTAGACGCTGTGATATACATCTACAGAGGATATTGGCGCAGTCTCCGTCACCAGCATGGTCAAAATCAAGGCCTGTGCCGTGCATGCCTTGGTGTTCATAGAAATAGGATGCTCAAAAGGGATGGAGATTTTGGCCACAGTTGGTGGTTATGTGTTTAAAAGCAGAAGTCCCTCCTTGAGGAAGACAGGTGTTATCTGCGATCAACCACAAACCATGAACGCGATTGGGATCCGTGAACATGACCATCACTGCTGCCAAAAAGATGCTGACAAGGCACTCCTTGAGAACACAGTTCTGCTTCAGCTATGAACACACAATTTGCCAAGCAGATAAAAATGTCTGGTGGTTGCAGAGGCACACTCTACACTCCCTCATTTATTGCTCTGGTGATGCCAACAACAGCTTTGCATATTGCATTAGCAGCACCACCACCATGCCCTGTGCTCAGAGACCTGCTGATTGAAGAGACTGATTGCTATCTCCTCCTGCCTCAGATAGGACCCCAGAGCAACACCCTGCCCCAGCTCACCCCCAGAAGAACCTGCCCACCCAGCACCCACATTAGCAGAAACAAACCTACCACATTTGGGGATCTCCTGCTCTAGAAAATTTGTCAAAATAAACTGGATAAGCCTCATAGCCCAAATATTTACAAAACAACACAAACCAGACTGCATATACTCCTGGAAAAAACACAGGCTGCAAATGCCAGATCTGTTGTAGAAGATGAGATCTCACAGGTAGGCACTGGCACTGGATCAAGCTAGTACACTCCTAACACATCTTTAAACTCGATAGGATCTTTTGGTTTGGTGATGGGATTTTGTTTAAAAGCACTAGGATAACAGAGAGAAATGTTTTACGCTAGCTGAAATAAACAATCACATGGAAGTAGCAGCTTGGGATTGTCACGTATGGCAAAACCAGCCAAACACGAGGACAAAAATCAGTGGTCTAAAAAACTTTTCACCAGAACAATGCATTAAGTGGGCGATATGGATTATTAAATCTCTTTCCACGACACTAGAAGTTATGGCAGCTAACAAGATTGAGCTGATTTTTGCTAAATATGGCACCTGATAATAATCCTTGTTGATGGGCTTAGCCATCTGTAGTAAAATCAGGATCTGGAGTTTCCTTTCTGACTTGCTCCTATTATCACCAGTACAACGGGTTGGTGTAAAATGCCAAAACAGTGAAGGACCTACAAAAAAAAGCTATAGAGTCAGACTCTCATTTGAATGTTTATACTTTATTATTACTATTGTTATGCTTGGCGAGTGAAAGAAAATGTGAGCAGGGACACCTTTCAGAGGTACTTTCAAGAAGCAGTTGGACGTGGCTGCAGTGCTGCCCAGACGCTCATGTTACAACAACGCAGAATGAAGCCCTGAACAAAACAGGTCTCTGCTAAAAGTCATGGCTCAAAGTCATTACTGAACAGCTCAGCTCCCGATTCTGCTGGAGCCTCTTGAAGTCAGAGGCTAGAAAGTATCATCTATGGGAACGACATGGTAGGAAGAGAAATTTTGGAAGATTCAGCCCAATGCCAATGTGTGTGTGTTGGTGGGGAGCGTCATAGCTGCAGGTGGACGGCATGACATGAAAGCATGCACACACAGCTCCTACATCCCTGCCGGGGAAATCCCTGATGAAATGACAAGCACACATCCTGTGCAGAATGGGCACAGCAAGTCTGTCACGTCAAGGATAGAGCCAACTTATATGCACACACTCTGCATTTGAAAAAAGCATTTGCAAGTCCAAAGCACTCGGAAGAGGTCTGAAAGTCTACTTGGATCTAGCTATCAGCTGGCCAGAAGTCCCGAAACAGAGGGAGGGAGAGCAGAGCTGAAGTCTCCTTCCCTCCCGGACACAGCCATGCCAGGAAATCTGCAGAGACCCTGCAGTCCAGGGAGGTGATTACGGTGATAGATCTGTGGCCTGCGAGGCCTCCCAAATATTTTGTTGATAAGGACTCAGCAGACTGAAGTTGCAAGAAAGGTTTTATTTCAACAGATCAGCGAGTTTGATCTGCTCTGCAGGGCATGGTAAAGTTTTTAAAGCAGACTAAAAACCAGAACAATGTTTCTAATCAGCAACCTTGAGTCTTGGTTTTACTAATGTGTGCTAACTCCAAGCTACTTATGCTTCATCATAACATGTAAAATAACAATTTAAAAAAGACAAATAACACTGCTTATGCATTAATGACCAAAGCAGCTGAACTGGTGACAAGCAAAACTCATGAATGAATTGCTATTAGTATCCTACAAATACATGCTAGGTGCTGAACAAGGAAGAAAGGATGGTCCAAGCCTCAAAGAGACAGAAGGCCCATAAAGACAGGGAATACAGGGCAGAAAAATAACATAATATTTAGGAATAATATTAATATTTAGGCCTAATAGGAAGTAGTCTTAGCCTGCCAGCAACTGAAACAGTCAAGATTTTCATGGTAGGCACTGAAAACAACGCACTGTAGGAAGGGACTGAAGGGCAAGAGGTAAAGGTGTTTGCATGCAAAATTTTGGTCATGTCAAGTGCAAGGGGAACATGGGCGAAGGAACAGATCTTAAATGAGAAACAGGATATAAGATGAGGACAGGCCAAGAAGGACTGCAGAAGTACAGACAAGTATTTGATGTGATAAAGAACAAAAAGCCAAATGAGAGGAAGTTTCTGAATGGATATGATTTGGGCAAAAGTCAGTGTTCATCAAGGCCAAGAGAAAAGGATGTTGCATTAATCGAGACATGATGAGATAACAACTTGGACAAGAGTTTTAGCTGTGAGGAAGAAAAGGTTGAACACTTATGGCTGAAAACACTTAGTACAGGAACAGGAAAACAAGATATTTATTGGCCAGAAATAGAAGGAAAATCTCTATCCACCACCTGAATTGTATCAACTGAGACAAGTCCTCCCAGGAGACTTTCCTTCCCCTCCCACATTGTACAGCTTCCTCCTTTAACTCTGCTTCCCTTCTCAGCTTTCTGTTATCATTTGGATGTCTATCTTTTCTTCTGCAAAGGACTTGACCAAAGAAAACAGTGGGCTTGTAAATCTGCCTGCCTGAATGTGGCTTTTTGATGTCTGGAGCACGCAGACACACTGCTGAAATTTATGGTTTCCAAGGAGGACTGAGAAAGGAAGAAATTTATGTTAGGAAAATGTGACTGTCATCTTCGTTTATCTCCCAGTTTTGTAATGGAAAACAGGCATTTTACAAACACATACACACAAAGCCCAGCATGAAACGGTTTATGAACTCGAGCGCATTAACCAAGAACCATTCTGTAAAAACTGGTAATAATAATATTAATAACGCAATAAATCACACACCATCTGTAACATCACATCACCATCCACCTAGCAGGGGAGAAAGCACCCCGTTGAGAAGCAAGGCAGCATCTCCTCTTTCCTCTTCCATCCTTCATTCTGTCTGTATCGATCAAAAAGACTTTGGATCCTTCAAATCAACAGACTGACCACAAATGCCCCACAGTCCTTACAGAAGCTGTTGTACATTACACAGGCAGCAAATAAAATGTAGAGCTAGATTCACCGAGGACGCTTCAAAGCTGCTTCAAAGTGACAGCTTCAGGAGAGCCCATCCTAAACACGTGGATTACCTGAAAACGTTCAGCTCATTACACTGAAGCAGGCAGATAACTAGAGCAACTCAAGCAATTAGCTGGAAGGAGTTAAGCCATTAAAATAGAAATGCTCAAATTTGTATATTAATTTTTTTTGCTAAATGAGTGTGCTTTTCAGTCCTTGGCAGCTCATTTGGAGTTTTGAATTTACGGCAGGAAGCAATATAGATTATGCTTCAGACAACCACAGTTTATTTCTTGAGACTATTTGCAAGGAAAACTGAAACTTGCAATAAGATAAAAGAATACCTATTTGATCTGGTACCGAATAATTTGAATTCAAAGCTACCTCAATTTCTGAAGTTTACACCAAGCCATTTCAAAGTATTTAAACCATTTTGCAAGCATTTAGACAGGAAGCTTTTCTATACTCACCCTGGAGGAAGTGGTAGCATTATTGATATATGTCCTGCACTACATTAAGTGTGGCTGTGGAGTTATTTATGTGCTTTTCCTCACTTCTTTTGACACAGGAGTTGATTGCAGTGCTGTATGATTACGTCTGCATCTCTGAATCTTTCTTTCTCAGCTGGAAAGTCTCAAGTTCCAAGCTGGGATTCCCTCTCCACCCCCTTCTCGTGTACTTAACCCTCCTTCTGCTGGAAGTGTCTAGTAAACATCCACAAAAAGCTCTTAGGTACAAAGACTGCAGAGAAGCAGCAAGTGGGAAGGCAGCATGTCAGGAGAAAAAAAAGTGTTTTCTTAGATGCTCCCTGCTTATTAACTCTGTGCTATAAGAAAGCTCTTTTTAATTTTTTTAATTGCATTTTTAACTACGGACCCTTAGAAACTGGTCCCAAAAGATTAGAGATTTCAAGTCTTTTTTTTTTTTTTTTTTTTTTTAAAATTTTTTCTGTTTTTAATTTTTTTTTTTTTTTTTTTTTTGTAAAATTGTTTCTGTATTGAATTCTTTTTCTTATGATCTTTATCAACCCACCCCTCCTCCCTCAGTTCCCACACCACCTACGGACAGAAGCATTGTTCATTAGTAAGATTTTTGCTGTCAGCTACAAACAAGTATTGGTGCACAAGAACCTATTGCTTTTCTGTTTCACTGGTCACAAGCCAGTAGAACGCACTTCTAGCCCAACTCAATCCTCATACACTGAGAGCCATGAAGCAGAGGAGAACGTGTGCTTCCCCCCCTCCATGGACAGTTGGGCAGGATGAAATAGCTGCCCCTGTCACCTGAATTCTGAGCCAAAGGCTTCCTATGTGACAGTCCTGGCACGCCTGCCACCACCCATTCTCCACCATCTTGCTCAGATCTGTGCAGACCAACAGAAAGAGAAACAGCACCCTACAGCAGAGTTCAGACTGCTCTGAAGGTTTCGAGCAAACCTGGCACACGCAGATGACGACAGCCATTATAGTAAAAATTCGCATGCTATTGCTTCCATTTACTCATCAGAACCAGCATCTCTGATGCATCACAGATTCCACTGCCATCGTGTATTTCTCTAGACAAAGTAAAGGACACAAACTGAGAATGGAAACTAAAAAGCTATATACCCTGTCTGGAGTGAAGTGTGGGCTGTTGGTAACTTAGACCCAGCAGCTGCAAAACGCTGGTGGGTGCTGCTGGTGCCAGCGTGTATGGTCACTTTGCGCCGCACTGGCACAGCGGGAGCTATTGCCGTCTCCAGGCTATGAACTACGCCAGAATTTCCTCATCAGTAATTGTGAAGATACCTGCCTTGTTGTGCTGGTTTTGGCTGGGATAGAGTTAATTTTCTTCACAGTAGCTAGTTTGGGGCTGTGTTTTGGATTTGTGCTGAAAACAGCGTTGATAATACAGGGATGTTTTCTTTACTGCTGAGCAGTGCTTACACAGGGTCAAGGCCTTTTCTGCTTCTCACCCCACCCCACCAGCGAGTAGGCTGGAGATGCACAAGAAGATGGGAGGGAACACAGCTGGGACAGCTGACCCCAACTGACTAAAGGGATATTCCACACCATATGACGTCATGCTCAGCATATAAAGCTGGAGGAAGAGGAAGGAAGGAGGGGATGTTCAGAGTGATGGTGTTTGTCTTCCCAAGTCACAGTTACATGTGATAGAGCCCTGCTTTCCTGGAGATGGCTGAACACCTGCCTGCTGATGGGAAGGAGTGAATGAATTCCTTGTTTTGCTTTGCTT